>NW_027182061.1:0-2500 GCF_029961685.1 Aristolochia californica | reverse complement strand
ATCTCTCCGTTTCATCAACTAATCTTATTCTTGGATTTCATTCGTGATATGATATTGAGAAAAGATCAATAAATATCTCTATGGATTCTCCTAATTTCATTTAGGGTATACTAAACGACTACGGTATCATATATTATGGTATCATTTATATATAACGAAACTCAACTTCTTTCCTTTATTTGATTTGATTGTTTTTTGTTTCTTATTGTTTTCTTTAGCTTAGTTATATTTCCTTCGGATGAATCTAAAATACCAGACTATACCTTTCCCCATTTTCGCGAGTAGAATAAAAAAAGGGGATTTAAAATATATCCTTCTTTACTCCGGCAGAAAAAAAGGGAAATATTCCCAATATCTTTTGTCCCTGCCCCTAAATAGAAATTAAATAGGAAGTGGAGATTGGAAATGAAAGTCCCGTTCTCACATTCGTTCTCCATTACATTAGCGGAACAAAAATATCTGATGCATCCATATGGAAATATTTGATACATGAAGTTATGTGACCCGATATCTATATCTAAGTCCTATATGGATATAAACCGATCTTTTTCTGGAACCAAAAAAAGATATTGAAAAATAGACTGTTCTTGTGACTCGGAATAAACATTTCTTTGTGGAGGAAAGGGATGGGCGATTTATTCCTATGGGTCATCTAGGAACAAGAAGATTCAATCGGAAATATCGACAAATTCTTGCGTGGTCCAAGGAAATAAAAAAAAGGCCCGGCTTCCACAATTTAATCTCTATTGAATATGAATATTTTTTAATATAAGAATAGCTGATATAGTCACCATTCAATGGGTCAGGTCCACTTATTTTTTATTTTATTGATTTCTAAATTTTCTTTTCCGATCGATTTTATTGGAACAGTATTTTATTGGAACAGTGGAGAAGTCGGAATGTTTTGGTTTGCTGATTCATAATCTGAATTGGGTATCTAAAATATATATGTACCAGGACCAAAAAAACAGGAATAATGAAAAATGAGGAGAAGTATACCCTGTAATGACAACATAGCGGTCCCCCTAATAAGATTAGGGCAATTACTTATCATCATAATGAACAAATGTTCAACTTTGTACCTATAACTCATTCTATAATTTATTTTGAATAATAAATAATAACTCATTATGTGGGCAGTTACCTTAGATATATTTATTATATTACAAATAAATATAAAAAATCTCTCTTTTCTCTGCTGAATAATGAACACTAAGACTGCAAACTGGAGCTTCATGAAAAAAGCCCCTTATCGGATTTGAACCGATGACTTACGCCTTACCATGGCGTTACTCTACCACTGAGTTAAAAGGGCCCGTTTTATTCAATTCAGGAAGAAGCCACTCGCTGCTATGAGTCTACTACATGATCCATATATTTACTATATGTACATATATACATGTATGCATAGGGATTCACTCAGGAACAAGAAATTTGATTTACCTATACCTATGAGATTCTATGAAAAAAAAAATGATTATTTTCTTTTGTATATTTGATAAATAGCAATGGTAATGCAATGAATTCTTTCAGGGCCGGGCCTATACTAATTGCTTTGCTTTTATTGACCCATCCAGATGAGATTCACTTGATTGATACATGTACGAATCTGACATCGATTCAAAATATTTCAGCGAATCCCTTCCCTGATTTACCAGTTCTACATCATCTTTTTGAATCGATCAAAAAAAGCATTCTATCGTTTTTTAATTTCCTGGCTTAGTATTAGTGTGAGATAAAGATAGGTTATATCCCATCTTAACGATGAGTGAGTCGATGAGTCAAAATGGAAGAAAGGTTTGACTTACCTTTTCTGTCTGTCGAACAAATCATTTCCTGAGGGGATCCCATACTTCGTTATATATATATAGGATATAGGACGGGATGGTTCATTTCATGAATTAAAATCAAAAATTCTATGGAATCGTAGAAGCAGGAAAGATTTTTCGGATCTAGTCATCCCATTATAATTATACATTACATTATATTGACAATTCCAAAAAACTGCTCATACTATGAACATAGTATGATGGCGATCGGGCAGGTATGCCCCTATCGTCTAGTGGTTCAGGACATCTCTCTTTCAAGGAGGCAGCGGGGATTCGACTTCCCCTGGGGGTAGGGTACTACGAAAGGAAGTTGATCATGGATTATCAATAAGCCCAGAATTTGTTCTTCCTGGGTCGATGCCCGAGCGGTTAATGGGGACGGACTGTAAATTCGTTGGCGATATGTCTACGCTGGTTCAAATCCAGCTCGGCCCACTAATTCGCCGATCCATGATAACCAAATTTGTCCTCCAGAAATGCCCATTATTTAGATATTTAGAATGCCCCATATATTCTAAAATTCTAAAAGTATTCTAAGGATATATGGGAATAAAATATATAGGGATAAAGGGTCCATTTTTTCTACAATACCCCTTGGTTTCTTTCCAATTTCTCACATCTTCTGATCTGTCTAAAGATCTAGATTCCCAATTTGTTGCAAAGGTAGTAAA
>NW_027182060.1:10000-25777 GCF_029961685.1 Aristolochia californica | reverse complement strand
AAAAAGTATGGTGGACTAGCCGATTCTTATATCAGTTAACGAAAGAGCCCAATGCAAAAAAAATGCATGTTGGGTCTTTGAAACAGTTCGAATCATTTAGATAATACTCAGTTTGATCTGTTTTACCGAGAAGGTCTACGGTTCGAGTCCGTATAGCCCTATATATTTTGACATCCGTGTCATTTTGACATTTTTGTGTAGCTCTCATTTTCTCACATTAGTGCTTGTGGCTGGCCCGCGCGGTGGGTTGGCAAAGCAAGTAGTCTTCTGTTTCTGCACAATACTTATTTTTTTTTTTATTCCAACCTAATCTAATTCAATTGTTCATCATTCCAATTCTACTGGTCCTTCCTTCCGATACAGACTTTATGCAAGCAAGAAGATTGGGGGCCTGTTTGAACTTGCACGGGCTGGGGATCCTTCTGACTCATCGCTTTGTTGTTCCACAATAACTCCAATGCAGTGCATTGTTTCAGAGATAAAAAATGGACGCTAACCTATAACCTAAACGTATCAACGTTTGCACCCTCTTCTATTTCTATGAGTCTATTTTTGGATTTGGTCTGTCGAATCGTTCAACAACGCCTGATTCCATTAGAAGTATCTTATGCGGATCATTTATGATTCAGCCGATTCTACGACTGTGGTACACTCCATTGTGTAGGTTTACTTCAAAGGAAACAAACCTTTTTATTGTCACGAAACCTAACCCCTTGGGTAGTCTTATCAGATGTTATTAACAAGTATTTCAAATCATTTCAAATCGCGATTTTGAGTCCTAGAAATTGGTCCGAAATGGAATGACTTCTTCAAGACTTCTATTCTAAGTCTAATTAAATAACTCGATTCTTTATTCTCTCTAGGGGGACCATCGGGGGTAGGGAGTACAAGTCAAAAGTCTATAATTTGGTATAGGAATCCATGAGTTGTTATATATCTATTTATATGGAAATATGGAAGTTTATATGGAAATATGGAAGGATTTCTCACAATTTAACAGATTGAATCAAATCAATTAAGTATAAATTTGGGACAAAGGGAGAGAATCTAATTGGCCGATGCATTCTATTTCCGTATCTGTATCGAATCAATAGACAGAATGACGATCCTCTAACCAGACCCTAATGAAAAGAATACATCAACACAAACCAAGTGGAATATACCATAAATCCTAAGATAGAAATCCCTAGGCATTCTACTACATCTGACTATTTGTGTTGTGATATTATAAAAGAAAAAAAAAAAGAGAGAAAAATTTACCCAAGCCAGGCTTATTATTTATTAGAATTTTTATTCTATTATTATTCAAATTATATTAGAAATTTGATATAATATATATTTATATTATATTAAATATTAATTCAATTTCATATTTTGAATTTTCTGTTAATTTAAATATTAATTAATATATTAATATAACATTGTTATGTTATATATTTATATTTAATATTTTTTTTTTATGATTTTATGAATAGAAATAATATTCATATTATTTTCATATTATTTCAAATAGTCTTTAATTACTTTTTTATTTTAAGAAAATCCGAAACAAAACAAAGTGAGAGAGTTTTTTTGTATAAAAACATAATATGTCTACATCCTGAATGGAATCGAAGTAAATGTAAGTGGGATTCCGTTGGATGAATCTTGAAACGAGACATGATTCATAGCAAACAAATGAAACTACGTGGTTCCACCCTAATTGGTGTTTCGACTAAATAGTTATGAATAAATTGACAATTAAAATTCGAATTGACTAATTCGGTATATTCCACATTAATAGGAGTGCATCTATGTTTCTGCTTCACGAATATGATATTTTTTGGGCATTTCTGATAATATCAAGTGTTATTCCTATTTTGGCATTTTTTATTTCCGGAGTTTTAGCCCCGATTAGTGAAGGACCGGAGAAGCTCTCCAGTTATGAATCGGGTATAGAACCAATGGGGGATGCTTGGTTACAATTCCGAATCCGCTATTACATGTTTGCTCTAGTTTTTGTTGTTTTTGATGTTGAAACGGTCTTTCTTTATCCATGGGCAATGAGTTTCGATGTATTGGGTCTATCCGTATTTATAGAAGCTTTCATTTTCGTGCTTATCCTAATTGTTGGTTCAGTTTATGCATGGCGAAAAGGAGCATTGGAATGGTCTTAACCCCTGAATCCTCAGACAATAAAAAAGAAGGAAAAGGTTACATTGAGACAGTTATGAATTCTATTGAATTTCCGTTACTTGACCGAACAGCCCAAAATTCAGTTATTTCAACTACACCGAATGACCTCTCGAATTGGTCAAGACTCTCCAGTTTATGGCCACTTCTCTACGGTACCAGTTGTTGCTTCATTGAGTTTGCTTCATTAATAGGATCTCGATTCGACTTTGATCGTTATGGGCTGGTACCAAGATCAAGTCCTAGGCAGGCGGACCTAATTTTAACAGCCGGCACGGTAACAATGAAAATGGCTCCTTCTTTAGTGAGATTATATGAGCAAATGCCTGAACCGAAATATGTCATTGCTATGGGAGCTTGTACCATTACAGGGGGGATGTTTAGTACCGATTCTTATAGTACCGTTCGGGGAGTCGATAAGCTAATTCCTGTGGATGTCTATTTGCCGGGCTGCCCACCCAAACCAGAGGCAATTATGGATGCTATAACGAAACTTCGTAAGAAAGTCTCTCGAGAAATCTATGAAGATAGAATTGGGTCTCAACAGGAAAATCGATATTTTACTACCAATCACAAGTTTCATGTTGAGCGAAGTACTCATACTGGAAATTATGATCAAGGATTACTCTACCAGTCCCCATCTACTTCAGAGATACCTTCTGAAGCATTTTTCAAATACAAAAGTTCAGTGTCTTCCCACGAATTATTGAATTAGGAAAGGCAGGATGCTTTTGTGTTGTCCAGGATAACAAGCAGTGGGTCAATCTTCATAAATTTCATCGGCAATTTGAAATACTCATACAAATGTGGGAGAGATCAAGAAGATGCAGGGTCGTTTATCCGCTTGGCTAGTCAAGCATGAGCTAGTTCATAGATCTTTGGGCTTCGATTACCAAGGAATAGAGACTTTACAAATAAAACCCGAGGATTGGTACTCCATTGCTGTCATTTCATATGTATATGGTTACAATTATCTACGTTCCCAGTGTGCCTATGATGTAGCACCAGGCGGATTGTTAGCTAGCGTGTATCATCTTACGAGAATACAGTATGGTGTGGATCAACCCGAAGAGGTATGCATAAAAGTATTTGCCCCAAGGACGAATCCTAGAATCCCGTCTGTTTTCTGGATTTGGAAAAGCGCAGACTTTCAAGAGCGGGAATCCTATGATATGTTGGGAATCGCTTATGAGAATCATCCACGCCTGAAACGTATCTTGATGCCCGAAAGTTGGCTAGGCTGGCCTTTACGTAAGGATTATATTACCCCCAATTTCTATGAAATACAAGATGCTCATTGAATGATAAGATGAATGATAAGAAACTAATCTTCACTTATACGACTCCAGATATTCAAGGAATCTTTTTACGTTCTGTTCTAGATGAAACGGAGTAACTGGCCTTTCATTCGTACTATGGATGGGCTGCTAAAGAAGCTTCATTTAGATTCTCAAATTTTGAAGAGTCCCATTTCAGATGAGCAGAGCCTGTAGGATGAATCAAAAGAGTTCTGCACCATGAACTTTGTACCGCGCGCATCGCTTAGATGGGGCCACGGAAAGCTGCATAGAAGGGAGTGAATAAATGGGAAAGTGAAGAAATAGAATATGAAATAAAATCGTAAATTCTGAAATAAAAAAAGAAAAATTCAGAAATTAAATAAAATAAAAAAGGATCGGATTTTTTGGACTGTCTCTGAAATGAACCCTGCCTTTTCCTATCCTTCAACTCCTCCAGACTAGTCTTTTAGGGTTTTCGACCAACTAACTTCGACTTCGGATATGTATGAAGTATTAACATTCTTTTTGTGCGGGAAGAGATACAGTATGAACAAACAAACAAAAAGAGGAGGGAACGGAATCCAATTATTTTCTTTACTCATATCTTTACCCATCTACTCGTTTTTTACCCATCTACAAGACGGAGGCGTCTATCTATACATCTAGATGTAGATGGATAAATATGTATTATGCTCTGGACTATTAACGCATATAATATTAAATAATATTAATATGGGTTCTGACTCTATTGATTTATTTGTATGAGTATCTTATCTATTCGATACATTAACCACGTGCCAGGAACCAGATTTGAACTGGTGACACGAGGATTTTCAGTCCTCTGCTCTACCAGCTGAGCTATCCCGACCATTCTCGATGCATGATCCTACTAAAAGAAAAAGAAAGCTTGGGCCTATGTCAATGAAAGGGACTCAAAAAGCATTAACTTACCTAAATAAAGTCGGTAATTTGTTGGATCTTCAAAAAGGAGACTTTGTAAATGTAAGTGTAAGAGTAATGATATGAACTGTGAAAGGTTCCGTAATGGAGATTCTTTGCCCATCCATATATGGATGGGCATTTGTACGTATATCATATCTATCACAGTGAGAAGAGAGAAAGATTTCTGGCCGGATCCATTTGTGAAAGAGTAGAGTAAGTGAAAAACATATCTAATTTTGAACCACTGATAAAAAAAAAAGAGGATAAATGCTTAGGGAGTCAAATAGGCCTTTTATTGGGGATAGAGGGACTTGAACCCTCACGATTTCTAAAGTCGACGGATTTTCCTCTTACTATAAATTTCATTGTTGTCAGTATTGACATGTAGAATGGGACTCTATCTTTATTCTCGTCTCACTCGATTAATCAATCCTTAAAAAGATCTATCAGACATCCTTAAAAAGATCTATCAGACTCTGGTGTGATAGTCGATTTGATCACTGACTATTCGATTCTTCCTTCTGCTTCTGAAATTATTATTCTGAAATTTTTAGAAAAAAAAAATATGGATTCGGGTCGTGATTAATCTTTGATATTTCAGTACGTATACGTACATATCTAGGGTCATCCCACTCTGGAGTTTCGATAGAAGGATTCTTCTACCAATGTAGTAAAGTCAACCCCATTCGTTAGAACAGCTTCCGTTGAGTCTCTGCACCTATCCTTTTTTTTTTCTGAAAACAGGATTTGGCTCAGGATTGCCCATTTTTAATTCCAGGGTTTCTCTGAATTTGGAAGTTACCACTTAGTAGGTTTCCATACCAAGGCTCAATCCAATCAAGTCCGTAGCGTCTACCAATTTCGCCATATCCCCCTCCCTCTTCCTTATGAGAAAGAAATCACATTGTGACCCCCCCTTCTTTTCTTTCATTTATCTTGGAGCCGTTGAATTCATTAGATACAGGCCCTTATTCCTATATCAAAGAGGTGTGTCCCTATTATATTTCTTGACCAGCTTCTTTCATCCCTATCGGAGTGGCGGGCCCATATTTGATATGATCCAATCAGAAATGATTCTATCATTGATGTATCCGCAATTCAATATGGATGGATATATCCCACGTCACATATATATATATGTCTTTACACCCCTTATTTTTTTAGCGCTATTTGGAATACTGGAACGGTCGATATTCATTCTTTTTTTATCGTCTTATCCCCTCCCTTTCCGAATGAAACCAGAGGAATGTCTCATTATGCTCTGGACTGCAGCCTTATCTTTATCTTATCCTTTCCTTTATCTTATCCTTTCCTTAGGAAGGATCTCCTATACTATAGGAATTCCTATAGTGTAAATAAATAGAATTTCTAAATTTCTATAACTATATATAGAATATATAACTAAGCTAATTTTTATTTTTTAGTTTATTTTATTAAGATTAAGTAATTAATATTACTAATATTACATAATCATAATATAATCTAATTAATATTAATAATATAATATATTAATATTATATTATTATTTATTATTACATAACAACATTAATATTAATAATTACATTATTAATATTAATGTTGTCATAATTAATATTATATTCTATTTAATATTAATATTGTATTATTAATATAATATTGATATTGTATTTATATAATTGTATTTGTATTTATATAATTGTATTTATATATATATATATTATATATAATAATAATAATTAATAATAATTATAATAATAATAAAAACAAACTACTCTTTATTTATTTATTATAATTATATTAATTATTAATAATAGATATTAATAATAGATAAATAAATAGATAAATAAAATAAAAAAATAAATAAATAGCTAATTACTAATAGCTAAGTCCCAGTAGTTTCCCGAAATCCTATGCACTATTTCTGTTATGTGAGCCCGCTTAGCTCAGGGGTTAGAGCATCGCATTTGTAATGCGATGGTCATCGGTTCGATTCCGATAGCCGGCTTTTCCATTTATTCGATTTTTTCCATGATTGATATTGATATTGATAATGTCTCCTTGAGATCAAGAGAAATTGAAAAGACTTTTCAATTTTCTCCAAATGTCGGGTCAACATAGTATGTTACGGGAACTCCCAACTATGAATAAAAAAGAATAAAAAATGGATTGAAGCTGTTAGATCTCTACAGAACAAGAAAGGGATACTTAACTTCCTATATATAACTATATAAAATAATCTGGTTATTGAGACAATTCATCTCATTCTTCTTTATAGTATTTCAGCGAGTTTAGCTTCGTTTATCGTTTAGTTCAGTCTTAATTTTTTTATTCTGTGAAATCCAATTTCAATAAAATAAGGAGTCTTTATGTCTCGTTACCGAGGGCCTCGTTTCAAAAAAATACGCCGTCTGGGGGCTTTACCGGGACTCACTAGTAAAAGACCTAGATCCGGAAGTGATCTTAGAAACCAACCGCGTTCCGGGAAAAGATCTCAATATCGTATTCGTCTAGAAGAAAAACAAAAATTGCGTTTTCATTATGGTCTGACAGAGCGGCAATTGCTTAGATATGTTCGTATCGCTGGGAAAGCCAAAGGGTCAACAGGTCAAGTTTTACTACAACTACTTGAAATGCGTTTGGATAACATCCTTTTTCGATTGGGTATGGCTTCGACCATTCCTGGAGCTAGACAACTAGTTAACCATAGACATATTTTAGTTAATGGTCGTATAGTAGATATCCCAAGTTATCGGTGTAAACCCCGAGATATTATTACTACGAGAGATGAACAAAGATCCAGAGCTCTGATTCAAAATTATGTGGATTCATCTCCCCGCGAGGAATTGCCAAAACATTTGACTCTTGACTCATTCCAATATAAAGGAATAGTAAATCAAATAATAGATAGTAAATGGATCGGCTTAAAAATCAATGAATTACTAGTCGTGGAATATTATTCCCGTCAGACTTAAACTTAATTAAAATAAAATAATTAAGCTTTGGACAATACAATTTTGTCTACCCTGTTTCACCAAACAAAGTAAATAGAACTAAGTTAAGGGATTTAATCCGGATTTTCCCCCATTTTCGTATCCTTTTCGTATCCCAAGTGGATCCGCGGTCAGATTCTCATTCCTTGTCCACCCTTTCCGATCCGATATTTTATCTACCACAGTAATTGGCAATAGAGAATCACTAGAAAGCAAAGGCCCTACTCTTGGAATAATGGTATCCATTGTTATTTGATACATTGTGGTTGGTAACGTTGGTAAATTAGGTGTAGGTCAAGGTACGGAAAGAGAGGGATTCGAACCCTCGGTAAGCAAAAGCCTACATAGCAGTTCCAGTGCTACGCCTTGAACCACTCGGCCACCTTTCCCACAGAATCTTAGGATTATTGCCCGGAAACCCGGTGAATAGCGAGTCATTCATATTATTTTATTGAATTTTTTATTGCAATACAATAAAGGTACGACCGATCTATTATAAATCGAAAACTTTTCGTCAAACAAAGATCTTCCTTCGAGGCTCGAGGGATAAAAACACATTTTTTTTTATTTAATATTAACTTAATATTAAAAAAACTATCTATTCATCTTTGTCAAGACGACGACCCTCTCCATCTTATTCGGATATTTATACCGTATACCGGATTAAACAACCAATGAATTGGGACGAATCCACAAACTCTATACTATACTATAGTATTTTATACTATGGTTATATTTAGAGGTCCATAGGAATTAAAAAATTCCTTTCTAGTTTCAGATTTATCAACAACAACTCTTCTCATGAGCTATCCCATGGATCTATTATTCCCATGGATCTATTATAAATAAATTCATGGGTCGCCCTATGATTTTAATATTTCCATTGTATTGTTTTGTTTGTGGATACGCGCTATTCGCCCAAAATGGATGGGTTGGTTATTCTATTTTCATCATGGAATGCTTATTTGATTCTTTTGACTCTTTGGGTAATAATAAAAAAAAAAAAAACTCCTCGAGTTAGATCAGAATTTGTAGGAAAATTTCTTGGATTCCTTAACTTCGATAAAATAAAGAGTAAGAGTTCTGTTCATTGGTATACCACATTGGACTGAAATCCAATCTGATTCCAATATTTCCTATCTATCCCTGTCTTAAAAGGGGCAATTTTGAGGGTCTTTTTTTTTTTACAATTACTCTGTTTTTATGTGATTTCGTACTGTACAATTCCTTTGTTTATGGGAGCATTTTCCCTCGAGGGAGAGGATAATGAGAAGAATTATGGAATGGGTTGTAAACTATGCCTAGATCTCGGATAAGTGGAAATTTTCTTGATAAGACCTCCTCAATTGTAGCCAATATCTTATTACGAATAATTCCGATAACTTCAGGAGAAAAAGAGGCATTTACCTATTACAGAGATGGTGTGATTTGATTCGTTTTTTTTTTATTTATTTATTAATATTAAAATTTATATATATTCTAATTATATAATATAATTCTATTTATTTATATTTACTTATTATATTATATTATTATATATTGGATTTGACCTCTTTCAGTCTTATGAGAAGGGGACATGGTTCAGGACACAAAAAAAAAATTCTTTAAATAAACTTCCGCTTGGTGAAGGTGAAGTTTGGGGTAGTAGAGATCGAACAATTCCTTCTGTCGTGTATCCCCGATTGATGCAACCTCAGATGCTTCAATTATCGATTTTAGCATTGAGCGAAAGGTTACACCTATAGGTTCTGTATTGCAGGTTAATCCTACTCCACCAGTACCAATAGGCGGCGCATAGGGGAAGAAGCACTACACCTAGGAATCAACAACACGAAAACTTTGTTATATATTATACCCCTTTTCCTTATTGGGATCGGGACTAACAAGAATGGTTGGGACAACAAACATCCATCTCGTTTGTGCTTTGGATACCCGTATAACCATCGAAGATCGTTGAAGTGACTAATTCCTGCAAATCAAATAGAGGGCGTTGAGGACAAAGAAATTGTTGGAGTGAGCATTTCTATCTAGCATCAACACGTTTGGTGTTAAGAAAAAGACCTCCTACAGGAAGGCTGGCTAGAGATTTCTTGTAAAAACACTAGCCCCCATCAGTTCATAATGAAAATATTTCAATCTTTTTTGATTCCGATTCCATGGGTTATTCCCTTTATTACTATGCACAGAAGAGAAGGGAGGAGCCGTATGAGATGAAAGTCTCACGTACGGTTCTGAAACGGAGATTCTTTGAATAGAATGAACGACCGTAACGGATGTCAGCTCAATCCGAAGGAAATTATGCGGAAGCTTTACAAAATTATTATGAAGCTACGCGACTAGAAATTGATCCCTACGATCGAAGTTATATACTCTATAACATAGGCCTTATCCACACAAGCAACGGGGAACATACGAAGGCTTTGGAATATTATTTCCGGGCGCTAGAGCGAAACCCATTCTTACCACAAGCTTTTAATAATATGGCCGTGATCTGTCATTACGTGCGACTATCTCCACTATAGAAAGAAGGAAAGAAAGATCAAATACGCTAGTCAATACTAGAAAAAAAAAATAGGCTTTCTACATATGCATCGTCCAAAGCAACGATTTTTATCAGCTGTAGCAAAGAAAGACTTCATAGAGGCCAAAATATGAAGAAATAGGTATGGCCTATATACTAGATTCCATGGATAAAGGATCTAATTTAATTGATAGGGTAAGCGCCGTAAAGATCAATTAGAGAGGTTTTGGGGCCGATACAATAAGAACTGCTTACAGAACATATCATATCTTATGATATGAGATAAAAGTGAGGAATCAACTTATGTAATAGAGTCGATCTACTAAGGTATTGAGCAGCGGTGTAGCATCAGATCCCAAAGATAGTAAGTCCTTTCTTTCTTATGGAGGAAAGTCTTTTTCAAAGATTCTATATCAATATCAATTCCTATATGAAACCGAGATAGTTACCTTTCAGAAGATTCTAATGATAGAGGGGGTACGGTACCTATGCTTTATTTTTCTGAAGGTGGGAGAAAAGATAAAACGCATTTTTGATCAAAAAAAGAGTTTGAAACTCATGTAATTAACCTCTTCTGGTTAACCCGGGATAGATTTACGAGAAATCTCATTCAATTATAGATATGGTAGATTAAGATGGGACACCAAAAGACTTGACGGCGGAGCCGTATGAGGTAGGAAACTCTCAAGTACGGTTCTAAGGGAAGGAAATGACCCACCTATTCCGACCGGGGAGAACAGGCCATTCGACAGGGGGATTCTGAAATTGCGGAGGCTTGGTCTGATCAAGCTGCTGAATATTGGAAACAAGCAATATCGCTTACTCCAGGTAATTATATTGAAGCCCATAATTGGTTGAAGATCACAGGGCGGTTCGAATAAGAACACTCTTTTTTTTTTTAATTCAATTATCATGTTATGTTGGATCCATTAATCAAATAAAATGGATCGTTCCTCTGGGAAGAGCCAATCAAGGAATTTCATTATATCCCTTCTAAGATCGTTCTATTTCGTCTGGTACTTCCGAAGTATAAACCATATAGATACTGTACAGAATACATTCCATTCCTTTTTTCTATGCTAATAAAGCTATATCCTCGACTGACTAAATAGGGATATCGGGATGTCTCTTTTTTCTTTTTAATGACTAATGAATGATTCTTTGATTTGTAATAGAGTAATAAATACGTTCCATGTGAGATATATGTAAGATCTAAACTGAAGTGGATTCATCTAGGCATTTATACATTGAAATATGAATACATTGGATTGCACCAAAAATGGTTTTTGCGCCATGCCATGTGAGGAAGGGGCTTTATTATTAGATAAAGGTCCGTTGGGCGCCCCCCAGATATGTCATAATAGATCCGAACACTTGCCCCGGATTGACTTCCATATCATAATTGCTCTAGTAAATAACTAAAGAAAATAAATAGATGGGAGATAGGAAAGAAAGGAACTAATCACTAATCATAAATACCCATCTCTCAGAGGTTCACTAATTACTGACAGTTGGCGGGTCTCTTTGTATGTGTTGTCCGGAAAGAGGAGGACTCAATGATTATTCGTTCGCCGGAACCAGAAGTGAAGATTATGGTAGACAGGGATCCCGTAAAAACTTCTTTCGAGGAATGGGCCAAACCCGGTCATTTCTCAAGAACAATAGCTAAGGGCCCTGATACTACCACTTGGATCTGGAATCTACATGCTGATGCTCACGATTTCGATAGCCATACGAGTGATTTGGAGGAGATCTCTCGAAAAGTCTTTAGTGCTCATTTCGGTCAACTCTCCATCATCTTTCTTTGGCTGAGTGGCATGTATTTCCACGGTGCTCGTTTTTCCAATTATGAAGCATGGCTAAGCGATCCTACTCACATTGGACCCAGCGCCCAGGTGGTTTGGCCAATAGTGGGTCAAGAAATATTGAATGGTGATGTGGGCGGGGGTTTCCGAGGAATACAAATAACCTCTGGATTTTTTCAGATTTGGAGAGCGTCTGGAATAACTAGCGAATTACAACTCTATTGTACCGCAATTGGTGCATTGGTATTTGCAGCGTTAATGCTTTTTGCCGGTTGGTTCCATTATCACAAAGCTGCTCCTAAATTGGCTTGGTTCCAAGATGTAGAATCCATGTTAAATCACCACTTAGCGGGGTTACTAGGACTGGGGTCTCTTTCTTGGGCGGGACACCAAGTACATGTATCTTTGCCGATTAACCAATTTCTAGATGCCGGGGTAGATCCTAAGGAGATACCGCTTCCTCATGAATTTATCTTGAATCGGGATCTTTTGGCTCAACTTTATCCAAGTTTTGCTGAGGGAGCAACCCCATTTTTCACCTTGAATTGGTCAAAATACGCGGAATTTCTTACTTTTCGGGGAGGATTAGACCCAGTAACAGGGGGTCTATGGCTGACCGATATTGCACACCATCATTTAGCTATTGCAATTCTTTTCCTGATAGCTGGTCACATGTATAGGACTAACTGGGGCATTGGTCACGGTCTGAAAGATATTTTAGAGGCTCATAAAGGTCCATTTACAGGTCAGGGTCATAAAGGTCTCTATGAGATCCTAACAACGTCATGGCATGCTCAATTATCTCTTAACTTAGCTATGTTAGGCTCTTCAACCATTGTTGTAGCTCACCATATGTATTCCATGCCCCCCTATCCATACTTAGCTACTGACTATGGTACACAACTTTCGTTGTTCACACATCACATGTGGATTGGTGGGTTTCTCATAGTTGGTGCTGCTGCACACGCAGCCATTTTTATGGTAAGAGACTATGATCCAACTACTCGATACAACGATCTATTAGATCGTGTACTTAGGCACCGCGCCGCAATCATATCACATCTCAACTGGGCATGTATATTTCTAGGCTTTCACAGTTTTGGTTTGTATATTCATAATGATACCATGAGTGCTTTAGGGCGTCCCCAAGATATGTTTTCAGATACCGCTATACAATTACAACCCATCTTTGCTCAATGGGTACAAAACACCCATGCTTTAGCACCTAGTGCAACAGCTCCTGGTGCAACAACAAGCACCAGCTTGACTTGGGGGGGTAGTGATTTAGTGGCTGTAGGGGGCAAAGTCGCTTTGTTACCTATTCCATTAGGAACCGCAGATTTTTTGGTACATCACATTCATGCATTTACGATCCATGTGACTGTATTGATATTACTGAAAGGTGTTCTATTTGCTCGTAGCTCACGATTGATACCTGATAAAGCAAATCTTGGGTTTCGTTTCCCTTGTGACGGCCCCGGAAGAGGGGGAACATGCCAAGTATCCGCCTGGGATCATGTCTTCTTAGGCCTATTCTGGATGTACAATTCCATTTCGGTAGTGATATTCCACTTCAGTTGGAAAATGCAGTCAGATGTTTGGGGCAGTATAAGTGATCAAGGGGTGGTAACTCATATCACGGGGGGGAACTTTGCGCAAAGTTCCACTACTATTAATGGGTGGCTCCGGGATTTCTTATGGGCACAAGCATCTCAGGTAATTCAGTCTTATGGTTCCTCATTATCCGCATACGGCCTTTTTTTCCTAGGCGCTCATTTTGTCTGGGCGTTTAGTTTAATGTTTCTATTCAGCGGCCGTGGTTATTGGCAAGAACTCATTGAATCCATCGTTTGGGCTCATAACAAATTAAAAGTTGCTCCTGCTATTCAGCCTAGAGCCTTGAGCATTGTACAAGGACGCGCTGTAGGAGTAACCCATTACCTTCTGGGCGGAATTGCCACAACATGGGCATTCTTCTTAGCAAGAATTATTGCACTAGGATAATGGCTAGGAGGATTTGAAAGGCATTATGGCATTAAGATTTCCAAGGTTTAGCCAAGGCTTAGCTCAGGACCCCACTACTCGTCGTATTTGGTTTGGTATTGCTACCGCACATGATTTCGAGAGTCATGATGATATTACTGAGGGACGTCTTTATCAGAACATTTTTGCTTCTCACTTCGGGCAGTTAGCAATAATCTTTCTGTGGACTTCCGGAAATCTGTTTCATGTAGCTTGGCAAGGAAATTTTGAGTCATGGGTACAGGACCCTTTACATGTAAGACCAATTGCTCATGCAATTTGGGATCCTCATTTTGGTCAACCGGCGGTAGAAGCTTTTACTCGAGGGGGTGCTCTCGGCCCAGTGAATATCGCTTATTCCGGTGTTTATCAGTGGTGGTATACAATCGGCTTACGTACCAATGAGGATCTTTATACTGGAGCTCTTTTTCTATTATTTCTTCTCTGCCATATCCTTAATAGCGGGTTGGTTACATCTACAGCCCAAGTGGAAACCAAGCGTTTCGTGGTTTAAAAATGCCGAATCTCGTCTCAATCATCATTTGTCAGGACTATTCGGAGTAAGTTCCTTGGCTTGGACAGGGCATTTAGTTCATGTCGCTATTCCCGGATCAAGGGGGCAGTACGTCAGATGGAATAATTTCTTAGATGTATTACCGTATCCCCAGGGGTTGGGCCCCCTTTTTACAGGTCAGTGGAATCTTTATGCCCAGAACCCCGATTCCAGTAGTCATTTATTCGGCACCTACGAAGGGGCGGGAACTGCCATTCTAACCCTTCTCGGGGGATTCCATCCACAAACACAAAGTTTATGGCTGACCGACATTGCCCATCATCATTTAGCTATTGCATTTATTTTTCTCGTTGCTGGCCATATGTATAGAACTAACTTCGGTATTGGGCATAGTATGAAAGATCTTTTAGAAGCACATATTCCTCCGGGAGGTCGATTGGGGCGTGGACATAAGGGTCTTTATGACACAATCAATAATTCGCTTCATTTTCAATTGGGTCTTGCCCTAGCCTCTTTAGGGGTTATTACCTCCTTGGTAGCTCAACACATGTACTCTTTACCCGCTTACGCATTTATAGCACAAGACTTTACTACTCAAGCTGCGTTATATACTCATCACCAATACATCGCAGGGTTCATCATGACAGGAGCCTTTGCTCATGGAGCTATATTCTTCATTCGAGATTACAATCCAGAACAGAATGAGGATAATGTATTGGCAAGAATGTTAGACCATAAAGAAGCTATCATATCTCATTTAAGTTGGGCCAGCCTGTTTCTGGGGTTTCATACTTTAGGACTCTATGTTCATAACGACGTCATGCTCGCTTTTGGTACTCCGGAGAAACAAATCTTGATTGAGCCTATATTTGCCCAATGGATACAATCTGCTCACGGTAAGACTTCATATGGGTTCGACGTACTCTTATCTTCAACGAATGGCCCAGCATTTAATGCTGGTCGAAGCATATGGTTACCTGGCTGGTTGAATGCCGTTAATGAGAATAGTAATTCACTATTCTTAACAATAGGTCCTGGAGACTTCTTGGTTCATCATGCGATTGCTCTAGGTTTGCATACAACTACATTGATTTTAGTAAAAGGTGCTTTAGACGCGCGCGGTTCCAAGTTAATGCCAGATAAAAAGGATTTCGGTTATAGTTTTCCTTGCGACGGCCCGGGACGAGGTGGTACTTGTGATATTTCGGCTTGGGACGCATTTTATTTGGCAGTTTTCTGGATGTTAAATACCATAGGATGGGTTACTTTTTATTGGCATTGGAAGCACATCACATTATGGCAAGGTAACGTTTCCCAATTTAACGAATCCTCCACTTATTTGATGGGATGGTTAAGAGATTATCTATGGTTAAACTCTTCACAACTTATCAATGGATATAACCCTTTTGGTACGAATAGTTTATCGGTCTGGGCATGGATGTTCCTATTTGGACATCTTGTTTGGGCGACTGGATTTATGTTCTTAATTTCCTGGCGTGGATATTGGCAGGAATTGATTGAAACTTTAGCATGGGCTCATGAACGCACACCT
>NW_027182060.1:0-2500 GCF_029961685.1 Aristolochia californica | reverse complement strand
TATTCTAAGGATATATGGGAATAAAATATATAGGGATAAAGGGTCCATTTTTTCTACAATACCCCTTGGTTTCTTTCCAATTTCTCACATCTTCTGATCTGTCTAAAGATCTAGATTCCCAATTTGTTGCAAAGGTAGTAAAGAAAAAAAGAGTCCTTTTTCCATTGAAAAATAGATTCTCAATATATTAGTAGGATTAACCAGTAATCTGTGTCATTCTTACTCTAGTCCGTATCCATGTGGATATCAGTATATCAGTCGTGTTTCTTTTACAACACGAGAATATTTCTCGTAAATAGAAACGAAACGAATGAAAGCATAAGAATACATATATGCATGCTGTATACCTCACCCTGGGATTGTAGTTCAATCGTCAGAGCACCGCCCTGTCAAGGCGGAAGCTGCGGGTTCGAGCCCCGTCAGTCCCGACCTCGGATCCGATGAATCCATCAATTCATCTTCCCATTTTCTGTGAGGAGGGGGCCCGGGACAGGATTGAATTTCCTGCGGGGATCCTTAATTTTTTTTTATTTTGTTTTTCGTTTCGAATTTCTCATCGGACAAAGACGGGAATTTCAATTATTTGAACTAGTACCGATTGCTGGGGGAGAGGCATACGTAGTCGTAGGTATCGCCATACTGGGGATTCCAAGAGAGACCCCACTGGTTTGACTTTTTCAATTGCTTCTGATCCATGAAATGGAATAGGGTACAGAGTACCCATACGTTTCCAGGGAGTACATATACAAATTGTACTCGTTTATTCTACGATACACAATTAACTAACTTAGTAACATAGTTACTCGGGCAGCAGAGTACTATTAAACCTACTCCCTTTTGTTTTCGTGTTTTCGAGATACGATTTTGTGCAATCTCAATTAGTAAAGTAATTAAAAACAATCTATCTATCTATTCTTATTCAAATTGCATGCTGAATTTAGCTTTCAGTCCCAATCCAAGGAAAAAGAGGGTCCTTACTTTTAATATAAAGTAAAGGATCAAACAATGATCCGTCCCTTTTGTTTCTTTTCCACAGGGGGAATGAATCATTTTTTTTTCTTTATTTTCTTTATCTTTATATAATATATATTTTTATTTTAGGGTTTCATCGAAGAAGGAGAAAAATCAATAAAGAAAGAATTTGTCGGAATATTAGATCTTTTTTTTTATATCGAGACCCATCCCATACCCATACCTTTATCACATTTCTCTGCTTCCAGGAGGATTAGATCATTACGAAAACTTCGCTTCGAGCTTAACTCCTCCCCTTTCCATTTCACTCCTACTGTTTAGGTCTGTTACCAATGGAAGGCCGGCAACAGAACACAGGTCAGATGATACCTCGTCGGATGATTCTTATAAAGAAGATGATAGATTTTAGAAACTAAAGAATGAAAAAAAAAAAAGATGAGAAATTCAATGGGATTCTTGATTAGATCAGGAATCCCATTTTTGATTCGGTATGGATAAAAGATCTTCCTATGTTATACTATTCAATTCTCGACGATGAATCGATTTAATAGATCAGATATTGTTATTCATATTCATAATATAATATTGAATATTGATCCGATTCAGTATCAACCATCAGGATGCACCCATTGAATTTACAGGAGAAATCTTTTTATTTTTATTTTTTTTTTTCTATGGGATTAGATCCCGAGTTATTGCGAAGCAAAAAAAAACGATGAGATTATGGAAGTCAATATTCTCGCATTTATTGCGACTGCGCTGTTCATTTTAGTTCCTACTGCTTTTTTACTTATCATCTACGTAAAACAGTCAGTCAAAATGATTAGAATTAAACTTGACTTATTAGCTCTTATCAATGATTGACGAAATAAAAGGGATTCCAATTCCAAGTCTTAAATGAAATTAGAGAACTGGAATCAACAGTATAATAGATGGTGTAGTAGAAAGGTTCATATAGTTCTTTCTACCACACTATCTATTATTATATTGTAAAAATATTGTATTGCATGTATAAAGTTGTATTGTATAAATTCAAAAAATGGATGGGTTTGATATAGACTAGATACAATATCTATCCATATAAATGAAGTAATTGATTGGGCCGTTAACAGATACCCCACGGAGTTCTATAGTCACTTCTTCGGATTTGAAAAATAAGTATAAGTAGTAAACACCACCCATTTTTCATGCTTGAGCCATGACATGAGGTGAGTCAATAAAGCATAAATAGGATTCCTAGAAGTATAAAACTTAAGTGAGCACGGATCACCCGACGCAAGATCTTATTATGCGTAGTACCCCTTTGAACAACCACTACGTCTATGGCATCTCCAGTAGAAAGTACGTATCCACGTAATAGTAGCAGTACTTCCTCTTTGAACAGTCAAGAGGAAAAACAAATAAAAAAATAGGGGTTGGTTGCTCCTCATTGTAATATCCATAATTATGGTAAGAGCGGGTTCATCGAAATCGAATATTATATTTAGGAATAGGAAGAGTTCGGCTGGAAAAATTTCCTATCATGCGC
>NW_027182059.1:200000-202500 GCF_029961685.1 Aristolochia californica | reverse complement strand
AGGCGAAAAGGCGCCAGGGCGCCCAGGCGGAAAAGAGGCGCCCAGGCGGAATGGCGCCAGGGCGCCCAGGCGGAAAAGAGGCGCCCAGGCGAAAAAGAGGCGCCCAGGCGGAAAAGAGGCGCCCTGGCGTAGGCGCCCAGGCGCCAAAAGAGGCGCCAGGCGAAAAGGCGCCAGGGCGCCCAGGCGGAAAAGAGGCGCCCAGGCGGAATGGCGCCAGGGCGCCCAGGCGGAAAAGAGGCGCCCAGGCGAAAAAGAGGCGCCCAGGCGGAAAGGCGCCAGGGCGCCCAGGCGGAAAAGAGGCGCCCTGGCGTAGGCGCCCATGCGCCAAAAGAGGCACCCAGGCGAAAAGGCGCCAGGGCGCCCAGGCGGAAAAGAGGCGCCCAGGCGGAATGGCGCCAGGGCACCCAGGCGGAAAAGAGGCGCCCAGGCGGAAAAGAGGCGCCCTGGCGTAGGCGCCCAGGCGCCAAAAGAGGCGCCAGGCGAAAAGGCGCCAGGGCCCCCAGGCGGAAAAGAGGCGCCCAGGCGAAAAAGAGGCGCCCTGGCGGAAAAGAGGCGCCCTGGCGTAGGCACCCAGGCGCCAAAAGAGGCACCCAGGCGAAAAGGCGCCAGGGCGCCCAGGCGGAAAAGAGGCGCCCAGGCGGAATGGCGCCAGGGCACCCAGGCGGAAAAGAGGCGCCCAGGCGAAAAAGAGGCGCCCAGGCGGAAAAGAGGCGCCCTGGCGTAGGCGCCCAGGCGCCAAAAGTGGCGCCCAGGCGAAAAGGCGCCAGGGCGCCCAGGCGAAGAGGCGCCAGGGCGCCCAGGTGGGAAAGAGGCGCCCAGGCGAAAAGGCGCCAGGGCGCCCAGGCAGAAAAGAGGCGCCCAGGCGAAAAAGAGGCGCCCAGGCAGAAAGGCGCCATGGCGCCCAGGCGGAAAAGAGGCGCCCTGGCCAGGCGGAAAAGAGGCGCCCAGGCGGAAAAGAGGTGCCCAGGCGAAAAAGAGTCGCCCAGGCCGAAAGGCGCCATGGCGCCCAGGCGGAAAAGAGGCGCCCACGCGAAAAGGCGCCAGGGCGCCAAGGCGGAAAACAGGCGCCCAGGCGGAAAGGTGCCAGGGCGCCCAGGCGGAAAAGAGGCGCCCAGGCGCGTGGGGGGCAAGGCGCCAGGCGCCAGGCACGCGCGGAGGCAAGGCGCCAGGCGCAAGGCGCCACGCGCGCGCGCGCGTGGGGGGCGAGGCGCCAGGCGCCAGGCGCCGGGCGCGCGTGGGGGGCAAGGCGCCAGGCGCCGGGCGCGCGCGCGTGGGGCGCCAGGCGCCTGGCGGGTGGGCGCCCCCAGGAAGGGGTGCTGGCGCGCGATGGGGTTGCGCCCGTACGGACCGTGTGACAGTACAGACACTTTGGCGAAACCTCCTGCCCGAAGCGATTTTAGGCGTTCGGCTAGGTAGGTGACCCGGTTTTTTTCGCGTTTCTCGGCCGCTAGCCCCTTTTTTCGCGTTTTCGTGCGCGCGCCCCTCTTGACCTCGCACGCGCGCCGCGCGTCGCGTCCTTGTCCTTGTCCGCGTCCGCGTTCGCGCGTGTCGGCGATCACGGGCCCCGTGCATGGCTCGTCTCTGTGGACCATCGCCCCGCTCTTGTCCCTCTTTCGTGTTTGTGTGGCGCCCCGCCCCGTGCACCATTGCCGGCTGGCAGCAAGGTGCCTAGCCCCCCTTGCCGCCAGGCCTGTCCACCCCAAGGTGCTAAAGCCGCCAGGCACCCGTGCCGCCGAACCGTGCGTCCGTAAGCCGCTGCACGTGCGGCGGCCGGCCATGCCCGTGCTATTGACCCTGTGTGACAGTACAGACACTTTGGCGAAACCTCCTGGCCGACGGGGTTTTTGCGCCCACCTAGGTAGGGCGACCCCTTTTTTTTCGTGTCGCCTGTCCGTGTGTCCCTTTTTCGCCTTTTTCGGGTTCGTGTTTTCGTGTGCCGCCAAAAGCAAGCCCTGCGCTCGTCCCGTCCCGCTTGACCCGTGCATCCGCCGGTGCTGGCCTGCAAAATGCCTGTGAGCGACGCACGTGACCAGCAGCCCAGGCGAGTGTGCACGGGTGGCAGGCGAAACGGGCGTGCGTGTCGCCAGTGTGTATGTCCCTTTTTCGCCTTTTTCGGGTTCGTGTTTTCGTGTGCCGCCAAAAGCAAGCCCTGCGCTCGTCCCGTCCCGCTTGACCCGTGCATCCGCCGGTGCTGGCCTGCAAAATGCCTATGAGCGACGCATGTGACCAGCAGCCCAGGCGAGTGTGCATGGGTGGCAGGCGAAACGGGCGCGCGTGTCGCCAGTGCGTATGTCCCTTTTTCGGGTTCGTGTTTTCGTGTGCCACCAAAAGCAAGCCTTGCGCTCGTCCCGTCCCGCTTGACCCGTGCATCCGCCGGTGCTGGCCTGCAAAATGCCTGTGAGCGACGCATGTGACCAGCTGCCCAGGCGAGTGTGCACGGGTGGCAGGCGAAACGGGCGTGTCGCCAGTGCGTATGTCCCTTTTTTGCCTTTTTCGGGTT
>NW_027182059.1:157500-160000 GCF_029961685.1 Aristolochia californica | reverse complement strand
CGAAAAAGAGGCGCCCAGGCGGAAAGGCGCCAGGGCGCCCAGGCGGAAAAGAGGCGCCCTGGCGTAGGCACCCAGGCGCCAAAAGAGGCGCCAGGCGAAAAGGCGCCAGGGCGCCCAGGCGGAAAAGAGGCGCCCAGGCGGAATGGCGCCAGGGCGCCCAGGCGGAATGGCGCCAGGGCGCCCAGGCGGAAAAGAGGCGCCCAGGCGAAAAAGAGGCGCCCAGGCGGAAAAGAGGCGCCCTGGCGTAGGCGCCCAGGCGCCAAAAGAGGCGCCAGGCGCCAAAAGAGGCGCCAGGCGAAAAGGCGCCAGGGCGCCCAGGCGGAATGGCGCCAGGGCGCCCAGGCGGAAAAGAGGCGCCCAGGCGAAAAAGAGGCGCCCAGGCGGAAAGGCGCCAGGGCGCCCAGGCGGAAAAGAGGCGCCCTGGCGTAGGCGCCCATGCGCCAAAAGAGGCACCCAGGCGAAAAGGCGCCAGGGCGCCCAGGCGGAAAAGAGGCGCCCAGGCGGAATGGCGCCAGGGCACCCAGGCGGAAAAGAGGCGCCCAGGCGGAAAAGAGGCGCCCTGGCGTAGGCGCCCAGGCGCCAAAAGAGGCGCCAGGCGAAAAGGCGCCAGGGCGCCCAGGCGGAAAAGAGGCGCCCAGGCGAAAAAGAGGCGCCCTGGCGGAAAAGAGGCGCCCTGGCGTAGGCGCCCAGGCGCCAAAAGAGGCACCCAGGCGAAAAGGCGCCAGGGCGCCCAGGCGGAAAAGAGGCGCCCAGGCGGAATGGCGCCAGGGCACCCAGGCGGAAAAGAGGCGCCCAGGCGAAAAAGAGGCGCCCAGGCGGAAAAGAGGCGCCCTGGCGTAGGCGCCCAGGCGCCAAAAGAGGCGCCCAGGCGAAAAGGCGCCAGGGCGCCCAGGCGAAGAGGCGCCAGGGCGCCCAGGTGGGAAAGAGGCGCCCAGGCGAAAAGGCGCCAGGGCGCCCAGGCAGAAAAGAGGCGCCCAGGCGAAAAAGAGGCGCCCAGGCAGAAAGGCGCCATGGCGCCCAGGCGGAAAAGAGGCGCCCTGGCCAGGCGGAAAAGAGGTGCCCAGGCGAAAAAGAGTCGCCCAGGCCGAAAGGCGCCATGGCGCCCAGGCGGAAAAGAGGCGCCCACGCGAAAAGGCGCCAGGGCGCCAAGGCGGAAAACAGGCGCCCAGGCGGAAAGGTGCCAGGGCGCCCAGGCGGAAAAGAGGCGCCCAGGCGCGTGGGGGGCAAGGCGCCAGGCGCCAGGCACGCGCGGAGGCAAGGCGCCAGGCGCAAGGCGCCACGCGCGCGCGCGCGTGGGGGGCGAGGCGCCAGGCGCCAGGCGCCGGGCGCGCGTGGGGGGCAAGGCGCCAGGCGCCGGGCGCGCGCGTGGGGGGCGAGGCGCCAGGCGCCAGGCGCCGGGCGCGCGTGGGGGGCAAGGCGCCAGGCGCCAGGCGCGCGCGCGTGGGGCGCCAGGCGCCTGGCGGGCGGGCGCCCCCAGGAAGGGGTGCTGGCGCGCGATGGGGTTGCGCCCGTACGGACCGTGTGACAGTACAGACACTTTGGCGAAACCTCCTGCCCGAAGCGATTTTAGGCGTTCGGCTAGGTAGGTGACCCGGTTTTTTTCGCGTTTCTCGGCCGCTAGCCCCTTTTTTCGCGTTTTCGTGCGCGCGCCCCTCTTGACCTCGCACGCGCGCCGCGCGTCGCGTCCTTGTCCTTGTCCGCGTCCGCGTTCGCGCGTGTCGGCGATCACGGGCCCCGTGCATGGCTCGTCTCTGTGGACCATCGCCCCGCTCTTGTCCCTCTTTCGTGTTTGTGTGGCGCCCCGCCCCGTGCACCATTGCCGGCTGGCAGCAAGGTGCCTAGCCCCCCTTGCCGCCAGGCCTGTCCACCCCAAGGTGCTAAAGCCGCCAGGCACCCGTGCCGCCGAACCGTGCGTCCGTAAGCCGCTGCACGTGCGGCGGCCGGCCATGCCCGTGCTATTGACCCTGTGTGACAGTACAGACACTTTGGCGAAACCTCCTGGCCGACGGGGTTTTTGCGCCCACCTAGGTAGGGCGACCCCTTTTTTTTCGTGTCGCCTGTCCGTGTGTCCCTTTTTCGCCTTTTTCGGGTTCGTGTTTTCGTGTGCCGCCAAAAGCAAGCCCTGCGCTCGTCCCGTCCCGCTTGACCCGTGCATCCGCCGGTGCTGGCCTGCAAAATGCCTGTGAGCGACGCACGTGACCAGCAGCCCAGGCGAGTGTGCACGGGTGGCAGGCGAAACGGGCGTGCGTGTCGCCAGTGTGTATGTCCCTTTTTCGCCTTTTTCGGGTTCGTGTTTTCGTGTGCCGCCAAAAGCAAGCCCTGCGCTCGTCCCGTCCCGCTTGACCCGTGCATCCGCCGGTGCTGGCCTGCAAAATGCCTATGAGCGACGCATGTGACCAGCAGCCCAGGCGAGTGTGCATGGGTGGCAGGCGAAACGGGCGCGCGTGTCGCCTGTGCGTATGTCCCTTTTTCGGGTTCGTGTTTTCGTGTGCCACCAAAA
>NW_027182059.1:115000-117500 GCF_029961685.1 Aristolochia californica | reverse complement strand
AGAGGCGCCCAGGCGGAAAGGCGCCAGGGCGCCCAGGCGGAAAAGAGGCGCCCTGGCGTAGGCGCCCAGGCGCCAAAAGAGGCGCCAGGCGAAAAGGCGCCAGGGCGCCCAGGCGGAAAAGAGGCGCCCAGGCGGAATGGCGCCAGGGCGCCCAGGCGGAATGGCGCCAGGGCGCCCAGGCGAAAAAGAGGCGCCCAGGCGGAAAAGAGGCGCCCTGGCGTAGGCGCCCAGGCGCCAAAAGAGGCGCCAGGCGAAAAGGCGCCAGGGCGCCCAGGCGGAAAAGAGGCGCCCAGGCGGAATGGCGCCAGGGCGCCCAGGCGGAAAAGAGGCGCCCAGGCGAAAAAGAGGCGCCCAGGCGGAAAGGCGCCAGGGCGCCCAGGCGGAAAAGAGGCGCCCTGGCGTAGGCGCCCATGCGCCAAAAGAGGCACCCAGGCGAAAAGGCGCCAGGGCGCCCAGGCGGAAAAGAGGCGCCCAGGCGGAATGGCGCCAGGGCACCCAGGCGGAAAAGAGGCGCCCAGGCGGAAAAGAGGCGCCCTGGCGTAGGCGCCCAGGCGCCAAAAGAGGCGCCAGGCGAAAAGGCGCCAGGGCGCCCAGGCGGAAAAGAGGCGCCCAGGCGAAAAAGAGGCGCCCTGGCGGAAAAGAGGCGCCCTGGCGTAGGCGCCCAGGCGCCAAAAGAGGCACCCAGGCGAAAAGGCGCCAGGGCGCCCAGGCGGAAAAGAGGCGCCCAGGCGGAATGGCGCCAGGGCACCCAGGCGGAAAAGAGGCGCCCAGGCGAAAAAGAGGCGCCCAGGCGGAAAAGAGGCGCCCTGGCGTAGGCGCCCAGGCGCCAAAAGAGGCGCCCAGGCGAAAAGGCGCCAGGGCGCCCAGGCGAAGAGGCGCCAGGGCGCCCAGGTGGGAAAGAGGCGCCCAGGCGAAAAGGCGCCAGGGCGCCCAGGCAGAAAAGAGGCGCCCAGGCGAAAAAGAGGCGCCCAGGCAGAAAGGCGCCATGGCGCCCAGGCGGAAAAGAGGCGCCCTGGCCAGGCGGAAAAGAGGTGCCCAGGCGAAAAAGAGTCGCCCAGGCCGAAAGGCGCCATGGCGCCCAGGCGGAAAAGAGGCGCCCACGCGAAAAGGCGCCAGGGCGCCAAGGCGGAAAACAGGCGCCCAGGCGGAAAGGTGCCAGGGCGCCCAGGCGGAAAAGAGGCGCCCAGGCGCGTGGGGGGCAAGGCGCCAGGCGCCAGGCACGCGCGGAGGCAAGGCGCCAGGCGCAAGGCGCCACGCGCGCGCGCGCGTGGGGGGCGAGGCGCCAGGCGCCAGGCGCCGGGCGCGCGTGGGGGGCAAGGCGCCAGGCGCCGGGCGCGCGCGTGGGGGGCGAGGCGCCAGGCGCCAGGCGCCGGGCGCGCGTGGGGGGCAAGGCGCCAGGCGCCGGGCGCGCGCGCGTGGGGCGCCAGGCGCCTGGCGGGCGGGCGCCCCCAGGAAGGGGTGCTGGCGCGCGATGGGGTTGCGCCCGTACGGACCGTGTGACAGTACAGACACTTTGGCGAAACCTCCTGCCCGAAGCGATTTTAGGCGTTCGGCTAGGTAGGTGACCCGGTTTTTTTCGCGTTTCTCGGCCGCTAGCCCCTTTTTTCGCGTTTTCGTGCGCGCGCCCCTCTTGACCTCGCACGCGCGCCGCGCGTCGCGTCCTTGTCCTTGTCCGCGTCCGCGTTCGCGCGTGTCGGCGATCATGGGCCCCGTGCATGGCTCGTCTCTGTGGACCATCGCCCCGCTCTTGTCCCTCTTTCGTGTTTGTGTGGCGCCCCGCCCCGTGCACCATTGCCGGCTGGCAGCAAGGTGCCTAGCCCCCCTTGCCGCCAGGCCTGTCCACCCCAAGGTGCTAAAGCCGCCAGGCACCCGTGCCGCCGAACCGTGCGTCCGTAAGCCGCTGCACGTGCGGCGGCCGGCCATGCCCGTGCTATTGACCCTGTGTGACAGTACAGACACTTTGGCGAAACCTCCTGGCCGACGGGGTTTTTGCGCCCACCTAGGTAGGGCGACCCCTTTTTTTTCGTGTCGCCTGTCCGTGTGTCCCTTTTTCGCCTTTTTCGGGTTCGTGTTTTCGTGTGCCGCCAAAAGCAAGCCCTGCGCTCGTCCCGTCCCGCTTGACCCGTGCATCCGCCGGTGCTGGCCTGCAAAATGCCTGTGAGCGACGCACGTGACCAGCAGCCCAGGCGAGTGTGCACGGGTGGCAGGCGAAACGGGCGTGCGTGTCGCCAGTGTGTATGTCCCTTTTTCGCCTTTTTCGGGTTCGTGTTTTCGTGTGCCGCCAAAAGCAAGCCCTGCGCTCGTCCCGTCCCGCTTGACCCGTGCATCCGCCGGTGCTGGCCTGCAAAATGCCTATGAGCGACGCATGTGACCAGCAGCCCAGGCGAGTGTGCATGGGTGGCAGGCGAAACGGGCGCGCGTGTCGCCAGTGCGTATGTCCCTTTTTCGGGTTCGTGTTTTCGTGTGCCACCAAAAGCAAGCCTTGCGCTCGTCCCGTCCC
>NW_027182059.1:72500-75000 GCF_029961685.1 Aristolochia californica | reverse complement strand
AGGCGCCAGGGCGCCCAGGCGGAAAAGAGGCGCCCAGGCGGAAACGAGGCGCCCAGGCGAAAAAGAGGCGCCCAGGCGAAAAAGAGGCGCCCAGGCGGAAAGGCGCCAGGGCGCCCAGGCGGAAAAGAGGCGCCCTGGCGTAGGCGCCCAGGCGCCAAAAGAGGCGCCAGGCGAAAAGGCGCCAGGGCGCCCAGGCGGAAAAGAGGCGCCCAGGCGGAATGGCGCCAGGGCGCCCAGGCGGAAAAGAGGCGCCCAGGCGAAAAAGAGGCGCCCAGGCGGAAAAGAGGCGCCCTGGCGTAGGCGCCCAGGCGCCAAAAGAGGCGCCAGGCGAAAAGGCGCCAGGGCGCCCAGGCGGAAAAGAGGCGCCCAGGCGGAATGGCGCCAGGGCGCCCAGGCGGAAAAGAGGCGCCCAGGCGAAAAAGAGGCGCCCAGGCGGAAAGGCGCCAGGGCGCCCAGGCGGAAAAGAGGCGCCCTGGCGTAGGCGCCCATGCGCCAAAAGAGGCACCCAGGCGAAAAGGCGCCAGGGCGCCCAGGCGGAAAAGAGGCGCCCAGGCGGAATGGCGCCAGGGCACCCAGGCGGAAAAGAGGCGCCCAGGCGGAAAAGAGGCGCCCTGGCGTAGGCGCCCAGGCGCCAAAAGAGGCGCCAGGCGAAAAGGCGCCAGGGCGCCCAGGCGGAAAAGAGGCGCCCAGGCGAAAAAGAGGCGCCCTGGCGGAAAAGAGGCGCCCTGGCGTAGGCGCCCAGGCGCCAAAAGAGGCACCCAGGCGAAAAGGCGCCAGGGCGCCCAGGCGGAAAAGAGGCGCCCAGGCGGAATGGCGCCAGGGCACCCAGGCGGAAAAGAGGCGCCCAGGCGAAAAAGAGGCGCCCAGGCGGAAAAGAGGCGCCCTGGCGTAGGCGCCCAGGCGCCAAAAGAGGCGCCCAGGCGAAAAGGCGCCAGGGCGCCCAGGCGAAGAGGCGCCAGGGCGCCCAGGTGGGAAAGAGGCGCCCAGGCGAAAAGGCGCCAGGGCGCCCAGGCAGAAAAGAGGCGCCCAGGCGAAAAAGAGGCGCCCAGGCAGAAAGGCGCCATGGCGCCCAGGCGGAAAAGAGGCGCCCTGGCCAGGCGGAAAAGAGGTGCCCAGGCGAAAAAGAGTCGCCCAGGCCGAAAGGCGCCATGGCGCCCAGGCGGAAAAGAGGCGCCCACGCGAAAAGGCGCCAGGGCGCCAAGGCGGAAAACAGGCGCCCAGGCGGAAAGGTGCCAGGGCGCCCAGGCGGAAAAGAGGCGCCCAGGCGCGTGGGGGGCAAGGCGCCAGGCGCCAGGCACGCGCGGAGGCAAGGCGCCAGGCGCAAGGCGCCACGCGCGCGCGCGCGTGGGGGGCGAGGCGCCAGGCGCCAGGCGCCGGGCGCGCGTGGGGGGCAAGGCGCCAGGCGCCGGGCGCGCGCGTGGGGGGCGAGGCGCCAGGCGCCAGGCGCCGGGCGCGCGTGGGGGGCAAGGCGCCAGGCGCCGGGCGCGCGCGCGTGGGGCGCCAGGCGCCTGGCGGGCGGGCGCCCCCAGGAAGGGGTGCTGGCGCGCGATGGGGTTGCGCCCGTACGGACCGTGTGACAGTACAGACACTTTGGCGAAACCTCCTGCCCGAAGCGATTTTAGGCGTTCGGCTAGGTAGGTGACCCGGTTTTTTTCGCGTTTCTCGGCCGCTAGCCCCTTTTTTCGCGTTTTCGTGCGCGCGCCCCTCTTGACCTCGCACGCGCGCCGCGCGTCGCGTCCTTGTCCTTGTCCGCGTCCGCGTTCGCGCGTGTCGGCGATCACGGGCCCCGTGCATGGCTCGTCTCTGTGGACCATCGCCCCGCTCTTGTCCCTCTTTCGTGTTTGTGTGGCGCCCCGCCCCGTGCACCATTGCCGGCTGGCAGCAAGGTGCCTAGCCCCCCTTGCCGCCAGGCCTGTCCACCCCAAGGTGCTAAAGCCGCCAGGCACCCGTGCCGCCGAACCGTGCGTCCGTAAGCCGCTGCACGTGCGGCGGCCGGCCATGCCCGTGCTATTGACCCTGTGTGACAGTACAGACACTTTGGCGAAACCTCCTGGCCGACGGGGTTTTTGCGCCCACCTAGGTAGGGCGACCCCTTTTTTTTCGTGTCGCCTGTCCGTGTGTCCCTTTTTCGCCTTTTTCGGGTTCGTGTTTTCGTGTGCCGCCAAAAGCAAGCCCTGCGCTCGTCCCGTCCCGCTTGACCCGTGCATCCGCCGGTGCTGGCCTGCAAAATGCCTGTGAGCGACGCACGTGACCAGCAGCCCAGGCGAGTGTGCACGGGTGGCAGGCGAAACGGGCGTGCGTGTCGCCAGTGTGTATGTCCCTTTTTCGCCTTTTTCGGGTTCGTGTTTTCGTGTGCCGCCAAAAGCAAGCCCTGCGCTCGTCCCGTCCCGCTTGACCCGTGCATCCGCCGGTGCTGGCCTGCAAAATGCCTATGAGCGACGCATGTGACCAGCAGCCCAGGCGAGTGTGCATGGGTGGCAGGCGAAACGGGCGCGCGTGT
>NW_027182059.1:30000-32500 GCF_029961685.1 Aristolochia californica | reverse complement strand
AAGACGCGCCCAGGCGGAAAAGAGGCGCCCAGGCGAAAAGGCGCCAGGGCGCCCAGGCGGAAAAGAGGCGCCCAGGCGGAAACGAGGCGCCCAGGCGAAAAAGAGGCGCCCAGGCGAAAAAGAGGCGCCCAGGCGGAAAGGCGCCAGGGCGCCCAGGCGGAAAAGAGGCGCCCTGGCGTAGGCGCCCAGGCGCCAAAAGAGGCGCCAGGCGAAAAGGCGCCAGGGCGCCCAGGCGGAAAAGAGGCGCCCAGGCGGAATGGCGCCAGGGCGCCCAGGCGGAAAAGAGGCGCCCAGGCGAAAAAGAGGCGCCCAGGCGGAAAAGAGGCGCCCTGGCGTAGGCGCCCAGGCGCCAAAAGAGGCGCCAGGCGAAAAGGCGCCAGGGCGCCCAGGCGGAAAAGAGGCGCCCAGGCGGAATGGCGCCAGGGCGCCCAGGCGGAAAAGAGGCGCCCAGGCGAAAAAGAGGCGCCCAGGCGGAAAGGCGCCAGGGCGCCCAGGCGGAAAAGAGGCGCCCTGGCGTAGGCGCCCATGCGCCAAAAGAGGCACCCAGGCGAAAAGGCGCCAGGGCGCCCAGGCGGAAAAGAGGCGCCCAGGCGGAATGGCGCCAGGGCACCCAGGCGGAAAAGAGGCGCCCAGGCGGAAAAGAGGCGCCCTGGCGTAGGCGCCCAGGCGCCAAAAGAGGCGCCAGGCGAAAAGGCGCCAGGGCGCCCAGGCGGAAAAGAGGCGCCCAGGCGAAAAAGAGGCGCCCTGGCGGAAAAGAGGCGCCCTGGCGTAGGCGCCCAGGCGCCAAAAGAGGCACCCAGGCGAAAAGGCGCCAGGGCGCCCAGGCGGAAAAGAGGCGCCCAGGCGGAATGGCGCCAGGGCACCCAGGCGGAAAAGAGGCGCCCAGGCGAAAAAGAGGCGCCCAGGCGGAAAAGAGGCGCCCTGGCGTAGGCGCCCAGGCGCCAAAAGAGGCGCCCAGGCGAAAAGGCGCCAGGGCGCCCAGGCGAAGAGGCGCCAGGGCGCCCAGGTGGGAAAGAGGCGCCCAGGCGAAAAGGCGCCAGGGCGCCCAGGCAGAAAAGAGGCGCCCAGGCGAAAAAGAGGCGCCCAGGCAGAAAGGCGCCATGGCGCCCAGGCGGAAAAGAGGCGCCCTGGCCAGGCGGAAAAGAGGTGCCCAGGCGAAAAAGAGTCGCCCAGGCCGAAAGGCGCCATGGCGCCCAGGCGGAAAAGAGGCGCCCACGCGAAAAGGCGCCAGGGCGCCAAGGCGGAAAACAGGCGCCCAGGCGGAAAGGTGCCAGGGCGCCCAGGCGGAAAAGAGGCGCCCAGGCGCGTGGGGGGCAAGGCGCCAGGCGCCAGGCACGCGCGGAGGCAAGGCGCCAGGCGCAAGGCGCCACGCGCGCGCGCGCGTGGGGGGCGAGGCGCCAGGCGCCAGGCGCCGGGCGCGCGTGGGGGGCAAGGCGCCAGGCGCCGGGCGCGCGCGTGGGGGGCGAGGCGCCAGGCGCCAGGCGCCGGGCGCGCGTGGGGGGCAAGGCGCCAGGCGCCGGGCGCGCGCGCGTGGGGCGCCAGGCGCCTGGCGGGCGGGCGCCCCCAGGAAGGGGTGCTGGCGCGCGATGGGGTTGCGCCCGTACGGACCGTGTGACAGTACAGACACTTTGGCGAAACCTCCTGCCCGAAGCGATTTTAGGCGTTCGGCTAGGTAGGTGACCCGGTTTTTTTCGCGTTTCTCGGCCGCTAGCCCCTTTTTTCGCGTTTTCGTGCGCGCGCCCCTCTTGACCTCGCACGCGCGCCGCGCGTCGCGTCCTTGTCCTTGTCCGCGTCCGCGTTCGCGCGTGTCGGCGATCACGGGCCCCGTGCATGGCTCGTCTCTGTGGACCATCGCCCCGCTCTTGTCCCTCTTTCGTGTTTGTGTGGCGCCCCGCCCCGTGCACCATTGCCGGCTGGCAGCAAGGTGCCTAGCCCCCCTTGCCGCCAGGCCTGTCCACCCCAAGGTGCTAAAGCCGCCAGGCACCCGTGCCGCCGAACCGTGCGTCCGTAAGCCGCTGCACGTGCGGCGGCCGGCCATGCCCGTGCTATTGACCCTGTGTGACAGTACAGACACTTTGGCGAAACCTCCTGGCCGACGGGGTTTTTGCGCCCACCTAGGTAGGGCGACCCCTTTTTTTTCGTGTCGCCTGTCCGTGTGTCCCTTTTTCGCCTTTTTCGGGTTCGTGTTTTCGTGTGCCGCCAAAAGCAAGCCCTGCGCTCGTCCCGTCCCGCTTGACCCGTGCATCCGCCGGTGCTGGCCTGCAAAATGCCTGTGAGCGACGCACGTGACCAGCAGCCCAGGCGAGTGTGCACGGGTGGCAGGCGAAACGGGCGTGCGTGTCGCCAGTGTGTATGTCCCTTTTTCGCCTTTTTCGGGTTCGTGTTTTCGTGTGCCGCCAAAAGCAAGCCCTGCGCTCGTCCCGTCCCGCTTGACCCGTGCATCCGCCGGTGCTGGCCTGCAAAATGCCTATGAGCGACGCATGTGACCAGCAGCCCAGGC
>NW_027182058.1:0-12500 GCF_029961685.1 Aristolochia californica | reverse complement strand
TCAATTCCCTGAGTGGTACGAAGATTTTAAAGACTGGGATAGAGAAATGCACGTTAAATGCACCTATAATGGTGTTCAATTATCAGAAACAGAATTTCCAAAAAACTGGTTAACAGATGGTATTCAGATAAAAATCCAATTTCCTTTCTGTCTGAAACCTTGGCGCAATAAGGTAAGACCCCCCCTTGGAAGTCCAATAAAAAAGAAAGGAAAAAGAGACAATTTTTCTTTTTTAACAATCTGGGGAATGGAAGCTGAACTACCTTTTGGTTCTCCCCGAAAACGACCTTCTTTTTTTAAACCCGTTTGTAAAGAATTTGCAAAAAAAATTACAAAGTTGAAAAATAAATGTTTTCGAGTTCTAAAAGTTTTAAAAAAAAAAAAAAAAAGGTTTCTAAAATTTGCAAAAGAAAAAACAAGTGGGGTTATCAAAAGAATTCTCCTTATTAAAAGTAAAAGAATAATAAAAATGAAAAGAATAATAAAAGAACTTGAAAAAGTAAACCCAATTTTATTATTGGGATTGAGGAAAGTATATGAACCGAATGAAAATAGAAAAGATTCTATAATCAGTAATAAGATTACCGATGAATCGATCATTCAAATTAGATCCATGGATTGGACAAATTATTCACTCACAGAAAAAAAAATCATCTGGCTAATAGTACAATCACAATTAGAGATCAAATTGAAAGAATCGCGGAGAAAAAAAAAATGGGAACTCCGGATATAAATCTTATTTCTAACAAGACGAGTTGTGATAATAAAAGATGGGAGTTTTTGAAAGATATTTTGTGGATATCAAAAAAAATAAGTGCGCGATTAATACGCAAATGGCACTATTTTCTGAAATCTTTCGTTGAAAGAATATACATTGGTATCCGTCTATCTACTATTAACATTCCCAGAAAAAATGCACAACTTTTACTTGAATCAATAAAAAAAAACTCTCAATAAATACATTTACAATGATGAAACAAATCAAGAAGTAATTGATGAAACGAACCAAAATGCAATTCACTTTATTTCGACTGTAAAAAAGTCGCTTTCTAATATTAGTAATAAACATTCAAAGACTTATTGTGACTTATCTTCCTTATCCCAAGGATATGTATTTTACAAATTATCACAAATTCAGGTTATTAACAAGGATCCCTTTGGATCTGCACTTCAATATCATGGAGCATACACCTTTTTCAAGGATAGAATAAAGGTCACACGAGAAGTATCTGATTCAAAAACAAGGCGTAAAAAACTTCCGAATTCTGGAATCAATGAATGGAAAGACTGGTTAAGAGGTCATTATCAATACAATTTATCTCAGACTAGATGGTCCAGATTAGTACCGCAAAAATGGCGAAATAGAGTCAATCAACACCGCATGATTCAAAATAAAGACTTCAAATTTTTAGATTCATATGAAAAAAAACCGATTCATTCATTACAAGAATGAAAATTCTTATGGAGAGAATTCATTGTCGAGTAAAAATAAAAAACAGTACAGATATGTTCTTTTAGCACATAAGTATATTAATTATGAGGATAGAAAGAACCCATATATTTATGGGTCCCCTTTACAGGTAAATGAGGGACGAAAGATTTCATATAATTACCACACACCTAAACTCGAATTATTTTATGTATTAGGGAGTACAGCTAGTAGTGATTATTTAGGGAAAGAGTGTATTATTGATACAGGTCAAAATCTAGATCGAAAATATTTTGAGTGCGGAATTCTAAATTTTTGTCTTAAAAAAAATCTCGATATTGAAACCAGGACTAACATGGGCGCGAGGACTAACATTAGCAAAGATACTAAGACGAGAACTAATGATTATAAAATAATTGAGAAAAAGGATCTTTTTTATCTCAATCTCATGATTGATCAAAAAATTAACCCATCCAATAAAAAAGGTTTTTTTTTTGATTGGATGGGAATGAATGAAGACGTGTTATATGGTCCCATACCGAATCTGGAACCTTGGTTCTTCCAAGAATTTAGACTGCTTTATGATGCATATAAGATTAAACCCTGGATTATACCAATCCAATTACTTTTTTTTTAATTTTAATGGAAATGAAAATATTAGTAGAAATATCAATGGAAATCAAAAAGAGAGTCTTCGTATATCATCCAATCAAAAAGAAGAATATCTTGAATTAGAGAATCGAAATCAAGAAGAAAAAGAACAGCGGGGCCAAGAAGATTTTGGATCAGATCTACGAAACCAAAAGAATCTTGGATCAGATGCACGAAACAAAAAAAAAGATTTTGAAAAGGATTACGCGGAAACCGAATCAGACATTAAAAATAAAAAACGTAAAAAGAAAAGGAAATCTAAAAGCAAGAAGGAGGCAGAACTTGATTTTCTCCTGAAAAAGTATTTGCTTTTTCAATTGAGATGGGATGAACCTCTGAATCAAAGAATAATCAATAATGTTCAAGGTATATTGTTTCCTGCTTAGACTGAAAAATCCAAGTGAAATTGCTATATCCTCTATTGAAAGAGGAGAAATGCGCCTGGATGTAATGCTGATTGATAAGGAGCTAACAATTACGGAATTGATAAGAAAGGGAATATTCATTATCGAACCGGTTCGTCTGTCTCTAAAACGGGATGGGCAATTTCTTATGTATCAAACCATAAGTATTTCATTGGCCATAAGAGTAAGCACAAAACAAATCGAAGATTCCGAAAAAGGAAATATGTTGATGAGAATAATTTCGATGGATCTATTGCACAAGATAGAAAAACGCTTGGGAATGGAGACGAAAATCATTATGATTCACTTTTATTCCTGAAAATATTCTATCTCCTGTACGTCGTAGAGAATTAAGAATTCTAATGGATTTAAATTCCGGAAATGGGAATGTTGTGGATAGAAATACAGTACTTTGCAACGGGAATAACATAAAAAATTGTGTGCAATTTTTAGATGAGAATAAGTATCTTGATACAGATACAAATAAATGCATTCAATTTAAATTGTTTCTTTGGCCCAATTATCGATTAGAAGATTTAGCTTGTATGGATCGCTATTGGTTTGATACCAATAATAGTAGTCGTTTCAGTATGTTAAGGATACATATGTACCCACGATACAGAATTATTTGATGATATATTATCTATTTTTTTTATGGTATATTTTCTTTTTCTATATATCACGCTCACATCCGGTAGACTAGGACAGACGTATTTACATGCACGCTGTCTTCCATTCCATTCTGATACATGATAGTAATAGTAATTCAATAACGTATTAATTGGATCTAGGAATGAATCGGCGGAATCTTCTTAGGCCAAAATCATTTTATATTTCGTGGGTGCAAAAATGTAACATGCTTTCGTATCCGAATCAAATTACAAATGAAATTGGATTTATTAAATTGTTTTTTTGATAAAAAACAAAGTACTATATGAATAAATCTGGATTCCTGTGTGTACCAGATTGAAAGATTGAAATAACTGTCATTATTATTATATTATTCCTGACCGGTAAAACCCATATTTGTGAAAAAGAAAGAAAAAAAAAGAAAGAGAAGAATTATTTTTATGATAAAAAGTTCATTCATCTCAGTTATTCCGCAAGAAGAAAAAGGAAAAAACAGGGATCCGTTGAATTTCAAGTATTCAATTTTACTAATAAGATACGTAGACTTACTTCACATCTAGAATTGCACAGAAAAGACTATTTCTCTCAGAGAGTCTGCGGAAGATTTTGGGAAAACGTCAACGGCTGCTGGCTTATTTGTCAAAAAAAAATAGAGTACGTTATAAGGAATTAATTGGTCAGCTGAATATTCGGGAGCCAAAACCGCGTTAATTTGAGGATTGGGGATTCATTTGAATTATTTGGTTTATTAGTATTAGATCTTGAATTTTGATGAACCTCGTTTGTTTTCGATAATTCATGAATAATGAATCGGGGAAGAAAACATATGACTGTACCGGCTACAAGAAAAGACCTCATGATAGTCAATATGGGTCCTCACCACCCATCAATGCATGGTGTTCTTCGACTCATCGTTACTCTGGATGGTGAAGATGTTATTGACTGTGAACCCGTATTAGGTTATTTACATAGAGGAATGGAAAAAATTGCGGAAAACCGAACAATTATACAATATCTGCCTTATGTAACACGTTGGGATTATTTAGCAACTATGTTCACGGAAGCAATAACGGTAAATGGACCAGAACAGTTGGGAAATATTCAAGTACCTAAAAGAGCTAGCTATATCAGAGTAATTATGCTGGAGTTGAGTCGTATAGCTTCTCATTTGTTATGGCTGGGGCCTTTTATGGCGGATATCGGTGCACAAACTCCTTTCTTCTATATTTTAAGAGAAAGGGAATTGCTATATGATCTATTTGAAGCTGCCACAGGTATGCGAATGATGCACAATTACTTCCGTATCGGAGGAGTAGCTTCTGATCTACCTTATGGTTGGATAGATAAATGTTTGGATTTCTGCGATTATTTTTTAACAGAGGTAGTGGAATATCAAAAAACTTATTACGCGGAATCCCATTTTTTTGCAACGAGTTGAAGGAGTAGGCATTATTGGTGGAGAAGAAGCAATAAATTGGGGTTTATCAGGACCAATGTTACGAGCTTCCGGAATCCAATGGGATCTTCGTAAAGTTGATCATTATGAGTGTTACGATGAATTCGATTGGGAGGTCCAGTGGCAAAAAGAAGGAGACTCATTAGCTCGTTATTTAGTGCGAATCGGTGAAATGACGGAATCCGTAAAAATTATTCAACGAGCTATAGAAGGAATTCCGGGAGGGGCCTATGAGAATTTAGAAGTGCGACGCTTTGATGGAGGGCGCCATTCCGAATGGAATGATTTTGATTATCGATTCATTAGTAAAAAAACCTTCACCCGCTTTTGAATTGTCGAAGCAAGAACTTTATGTAAGAGTAGAAGCCCCCAAGGGAGAATTAGGCATTTTTTTGATAGGAGATAATAGTGTTTTTCCTTGGAGATGGAAAATTCGTCCACCAGGTTTCATCAATTTGCAAATTCTTCCTCAGTTAGTTAAAAGAATGAAATTGGCTGATATCATGACGATACTAGGTAGTATAGATATCATTATGGGAGAGGTTGATCGTTGAAATGACAATTGATACGACAGAAATACAAGCTATCAATTCTTTTTCCCAGATCGGAGTATTTAGAAGAAGTCTATAGCCTCATATGGGCGCTTGTCCCTATTTTTACTCCTGTATCAGGAATCACAATAGGAGTACTCGTGATTGTGTGGTTAGAAAGAGAAATATCTGCAGCATTACAACAACGTATTGGGCTTGAATACGCCGGTCCTTTGGGAATTCTTCAAGCTCTAGCGGATGGGACTAAGCTACTTTTGAAAGAGGATCTTCTCCATCTAGGGGGGATATTCGTTTATTCAGTATCGGCCCGTCTATAGCGGCCATATCCATTTTTTTTAGTTATTCAGTAATTCCTTTTGGGTATCGCCTTGTTCTGGCCGATCTCAGTATAGGTGTTTTTTTCTGGATCGCCATTTCCAGTATTGTCCCTATTGGACTTCTTATGTCAGGATATGGCTCGAATAATAAATATTCCTTTTCAGGTGGTCTACGAGCTGCTGCTCAATCGATTAGTTATGAAATACCATTAACTCTATGTGTGTTATCAATATCTCTACGTGTGATTCGTTGGAACATCAACTTTACCTTACCCACTTGTTTTAGGAAAGAAGATTGAATGTACTGATTGTATAAATATCTTCACTTTTCTTTATTCATCACTTGGGTCGATGAGCTAAACCAGATAGTTATATGAGTGAAACAAAACTGCTTATTAATTTGCAGTAATAAGATTGATTCTCATTCCCTATGTACGAGAGTAAGGTAGAAGTAAACATAAGCAGCGTAAACTGTTTACCCCAAGATTGGATGATTAGTCATCATGGCTTGAAGCGGTACAAAAGATCACTTGTATGGGTTTTTACAATTTTATCCATATTTTGAATCAATCAAAAAAAGGGTGGGTGGTTAGGAACACTAAGATACGCAAAGGATTAGTAATGGAAATAATGTAAGGTATCCAAAGAGATATTTTTGCATGAAAGGAATCATAATGAGGGCTTTACGTTGGTAGAAATGATCAAGGAGTACTTCCCGATGATTCCGATCCAGAGTATACTCCTACCCACTGATTAAAGAAATAACTATTGGGAACGAAATAATCCTTTATTTTATTTTTTAGAATCCCCTTCTGAGAAAGAAGAACAGGAACGAAAGAAATGGAATGCAATAGGAAAAATTAAAATGATAAGAGATCTTTTTTTATTCTTTTTTTTTCTGATCTACATTTATATAGATGGAATGGAATTCTTATCAGGATTCATGAATTGGTGCGGGGTCTAATTATTTTTCGTAATCGCGCAATCTATGGGTCGAAATTTTTACCGATACAGCGCATATTTTATTGAAGGATTCAGTTATTGCTGAACAAAGAAAAATTTTGTAATTTGCATTAAAAAAAAAAATAAGGATGAGATCAATTCCGAAGCACTTTTATTTGTTATTATAGCAGACAGAATTCCATTGTTTAATTAATTAGGGACTCCCCGATGCATCTTTACTCTAGCTACTCCACAAAAAAAGCAAGCCGGGGGAATACCAAGTCAGTCCTTAAATTTATTTGTGGCCATCGAGGAGCCGTATGAAGCGGAGGTCTCATGTACGGTTCTGGAAATAGCGATAGGAACAGTGATGTTATCATCGACTATAATTATCTAACAGTTCAAGTACGATTGATATAGTTGAGGCACAGTCTAAATATGGTTTTTGGGGGTGGAATCTTTGGCGCCAACCCATAGGTTTATAGTTTTTCTAGTTTCTTCCCTAGCAGAATGTGAGAGATTACCCTTTGATTTACCAGAAGCGGAAGAGGAATTAGTAGCAGGTTATCAAACCGAATATTCGGGTATAAAATTTGGTTTATTTTACATTGCGTCTTACCTAAATCTACTAGTTTCTTCATTATTTGTAACAGTTCTGTACTTGGGGGGGTGGAATTCCTCTATTCCGTACATATTCATTCCGAAGCTTTTCGGAATAAATAAACCTGGTGGGGTCTTTGGAACGACAATTAGTATCTTCATTACATTAGCTAAAGCTTATTTGTTCCTGTTCATTCCTATCACAACAAGGTGGACTTTACCTAGGATGAGAATGGACCAACTATTAAATCTTGGATGGAAATTTCTTTTACCTGTTTCTCTAGGTAATCTATTATTGACAACTTCTTTCCAACGCCTTTCGCTGTAACAGAATATGAAATTCTAGGTTCATAACCTCTCTCAAGCAAGAGAAAGAAACATCAAATTATTCATGGATATCCACGATATGTTCCCTATGGTGACTGGGTTCATGAATTATGGTCAACAAACAGTACGAGCTACAAGGTACATTGGTCAAAGTTTCATGATTACTTTATCCCACGCGAATCGTTTACCTGTAACTATTCAATATCCTTATGAAAAATTGATCACATCAGAGCGTTTCCGCGGTCGAATCCACTTTGAATTTGATAAATGTATTGCTTGCGAAGTATGTGTTCGTGTATGTCCCATAGATTTACCTGTTGTTGATTGGAGATTGGAAACAGATATTAGAAAGAAACGGCTGCTTAATTATAGTATTGATTTTGGAATCTGTATATTTTGTGGCAACTGCGTCGAGTATTGTCCAACAAATTGTTTATCAATGACTGAGGAATATGAACTTTCTACTTATGATCGTCACGAATTGAATTATAATCAAATTGCTTTGGGTCGTCTACCAGTGTCAATAATGGGGGATTACACAATTCAAACAAACAATTATGAATATGAATTCCACTCAAATAAATAAAAATAGCCGCGGATAAACTAAACCCCTTTTCCTTTTTCAATAATGATAATGATTACCAAAATTACCAAATTACTAAGATTCTGTTTTGATCAGGGTTCTTTCTTTTTGGTTCGGCAGTAACCACAAATCATAAATATAACTACTGATTTGTGGGAATCATGGCTTTATTTGAATTGAAAATGGAATTCATATATCTGTGGTTATTTCGAAATATACAATTCCGAACTACACTTTCACTTTCAGATACAGAAGTGGGATTGGTCCAATAACAGTATCTACGTCAATCCACATCCCATTAAGATTTAATTCAATTAAGAACGTATCATCATTGACAAGAAAAAAATAGGGTAACCCCCTTTTCTGGCCCGGTCAGTAAGGTCATGAAATATTTCTACTTAATTTATCTCTTATTTTACGCATAATGGATTTACCTGGACCAATACATGATATTCTTTTAGTATTTCTGGGATCAGGACTTATATTAGGAAGTCTCGGAGTGGTATTACTTACGAGTCCAATTTTGTCTGCCTTTTCTTTGGGATTGGTTCTTGTTTCTATAGCCTTATTCTATATTCCATCTAACTCCTATTTTGTAGCTGCTGCACAGCTCCTCATTTACGTGGGGGCCGTAAATGTCTTAATCATATTTGCCCGTGATGTTCATGAAAGGTTCAGAATATTCCAATTATTTCTCTCTTTGGACCGTTGGGGATGGGGTTACTTTACTGGTTTGTACAAGTATTTTGTTTTCATTAATTACTACTATCTTAGATACGTCGTGGTACGGGATTATTTGGACTACAAGATCAAGCCAGATTATAGAACAGGACCTGATAAGTAACGTTCAACAAATTGGGATTCATTTATCAACGGATTTTTATCTTCCATTTGAACTTGTTTCTATAATTCTTTTAGTTGCTTTGATAGGTGCAATTGCTATGGCTCGTCAGTAAAAAAGAGTTAGGATTAGAAATAAAAAATCAAAGAAAAAAAAAAAAAAATAAGGCCTCGGCCTTGTTCTGCCTTATTGCTTATTGTTAGTACATCTATTTTCCTTCAATTCTATTTTTGTTCATATGGAATGTCAAATAATAAAAGGTTTAGTTCTATCCATTGCCAATGCTTTCGTTTGTTACGCACTTGTTATATTCGAGTCAATCAAATCGGTTAAAAAATTGTTGTTCATATTGAAATGAATCGAGATTGATGAGGAGTTAGTCAATGATGCTCGAACACGGACTTGTTTTGAGTGCCTATTTATTTTCTATCGGTATTTATGGATTGATCACAAGTCGAAACATGGTTAGAGCACTTATGTGCCTTGAGCTTATACTGAATGCGGTTAATCTAAATCTCGTAACATTTTCTGATTTATTTGATAGTCGTCAATTAAAAGGAGACATTTTATCGATCTTTGTTATAGCTATTGCCGCCGCTGAAGCAGCTATTGGACCGGCTATTGTTTCGTCGATCCATCGTAACAGAAAATCAACTCGTATCAATCAATCAAATTTGTTGAATAAATAATCGTAGTCGTAATGATATAGATATAAATAAACACAGATATCCTTCTATATATTCTATATATATATATATATATGGATAGAATATGGATAAATAGATATAATTTATCTAATTCTAAAATTAGAATTAACATGTCTAACTAATTCATGTTTGCCGAAACGTAAGAAATCAAAGTATCCTGGCTCTTTCTCATGAACAGATCCAGCAATCTATTGATTCTAAAAAACAAATTAAGGTAACCCACTGATTCGTCTGGTGTCTAGAATACATGATTTATTTACTACTTCTTTTTTTACCAGATCGAAAATCAAATTAATAATAATAATATTCAAAAATTTTATATATCCAATGTCACATTCAGTAAAGATTTATGATACCTGTATAGGATGTACTCAATGTGTACGAGCGTGTCCCACAGATGTATTGGAAATGATACCTTGGGACGGCTGTAAAGCTAAGCAAATAGCTTCTGCTCCAAGAACGGAGGACTGCGTAGGTTGTAAAAGATGTGAATCCGCTTGTCCAACGGATTTCTTGAGCGTCCGGGTTTATTTATGGCATGAGACAACTCGCAGTATGGGTCTAGCTTATTGATACGTTCTAGAAAACTCCACTTGAATACATTTGATTCCTCTTTACCGACAAAGACCCGTACTCGGGAAAATAGAATAGAATATATTATTCTGGGGGCGGGTCTTTCTGGTCAAAGTCTATCTTGTCTTTACCACGAGCTATTTTCCTTGGTTAACAATAATTGTTATTTTGCCGATATCCGCGGGTTTGTTAATTTTTTTTCTCCCTCATAGGGGGAATAAGGGGGTTAGATGGTATACTATGTGCATATGCTTTTTAGAGCTGCTTCTAACAACCTATGCATTCTGTTATCATTTCCAATTCGACGACCAATTAATCCAATTGGAGGAGGATTATAAATGGATAAATATTTTTGATTTTCACTGGAGACTGGGAATTGATGGACTTTCCATAGGACCCATTTTACTAACGGGATTCATTACTACTTTAGCTACCTTAGCGGCTTGGCCAATTACTCGGGATTCTCGATTGTTCCATTTCCTTATGTTAGCAATGTACAGTGGTCAAATAGGATTATTTTCCTCTCGAGACCTTTTACTTTTTTTCGTCATGTGGGAGTTAGAATTAATTCCTGTTTACCTACTTCTATCCATGTGGGGGGGTAAGAAACGTTTGTACTCAGCTACAAAGTTCATTTTGTACACTGCAGGGGGTTCCATTTTTCTTTTAATAGGAGTTCTAGGTATGGGTTTATACGGGTCGAATGACCCAACATTAAATTTTGAAACATCAGCTAATCAATCATATCCCGCGGCATTGGAAATAATATTATATTTGGGCTTCCTTATTGCTTATGCTGTCAAATCACCGATTATACCCCTACATACATGGTTACCAGATACCCATGGGGAAGCACATTACAGTACATGTATGCTTCTAGCCGGAATCTTATTAAAAATGGGAGCATATGGATTGATTCGGATCAATATGGAATTATTACCCCATGCTCATTCTATATTTTCTCCATGGTTGATGATAGTAGGAGCAATTCAAATAATCTATGCAGCTTCAACTTCTCCTGGTCAAGGCAATTTTAAAAAGAGAATAGCCTATTCTTCCGTATCTCATATGGGTTTCATAATTATAGGAATTGGTTCCATAACCGATACGGGACTCAACGGAGCCATTTTACAAATAATCTCTCATGGATTTATTGGTGCTGCACTTTTTTTCTTGGCGGGAACGAGTTATGATCGAATACGTCTTGTTTATCTCGACGAAATGGGCGGAATTGCGATCCCAATGCCAAAAATATTTACCATGTTCAGTAGTTTTTCGATGGCTTCTCTTGCATTGCCGGGAATGAGTGGTTTTGCTTCGGAGTTATTAGTTTTTTTTGGAATAATTACTAGCTCTAAATATTTTATAATTCCCAAAATACTAATTACTTTTGTAATGGTTATTGGAATTATATTAACTCCTATTTATTCATTATCTATGTTACGCCAGATGTTCTATGGATACAAGCTTTTCAATGTTACAAACTCTTATTTTTTTGATTCTGGACCACGAGAATTATTTATTTCGACCTGTATCTTTTTACCTGTAATAGGTATTGGTCTTTATCCCGATTTCGTTCTCTCGTTATCAGTTGACAAGGTCGAAGCTATTCTATCTAAATTTTTTATAAATAATTAGATAGAATAAGACATAAAGTCAAAAACTCCTTTGATTTTTAAAATCATTTTATTTTCTATAACTATAAATGAAAAAATCAAAAGAAAAAGAGTGAAGTGGTTTTGAATTGTAATCAGAAACATCCGGAGTTTTTGAGAACCAATGTAATGGTTCTCAAAAACTCGAAAAACTTTCGCTATCTAAGGGGACCACTATGGACTCTTCAAGCTTTTTCTTCAATTAGATGTTAATGTGAATGAACCATAACTATGTAGTCCTACCCCTAATAGATTGACCCCGAAATAACATATCCAAATTATAAGAAATCCCGCAGAAGCCACAATTGCGGAATTCACACCTTGCAAACTTTGAGCCGTTCTAGTATGTAAATAAATTGCGAATATGGTCCAAGTAATAAATGCCCAAGTTTCCTTAGGGTCCCAATTCCAATAAGATCCCCATGCCTCATTAGCCCATACTGCTCCCGAAAGAATACCTATGGTTAAAAAAGTAAATCCTAGACTAATAACACGATAACTCCAATGATCCAACCGTCGAGTAAATTGAGACTTGTGATAATTTCTAAATGAAAGAAAGGAGGTGCTTTGTAAAACACTTCCTTTTTCATTTAAGTATTGTATCTCATCAAAATAAAATGATCCAATTAGTAAATTTTTACTTTTATCAAGAATATCTATGTTTTTTCTAAGTGTAATGACTAAAAGAGCTACTGATAATAACGATCCGCATAAAAGAGCTGCGTAGCTCAATAACATCATACTCACGTGCATCATTAACCACTGGGATTGTAGAGCAGGCACTAATATTGCGGATTGCTGCATTTCAGTTAAAAGTCCCGAAGTGGCAAAGCC
>NW_027182057.1:0-25785 GCF_029961685.1 Aristolochia californica | reverse complement strand
GCTCTACATTTGTGCAATGTGCATTTTCATTTTAGATGTACACTTTTTTCATAAATCAAAACTTTCAGTTTTCGCTCTCCCTTCATCCCGTAAACAAAAAAGGCAATAGATCACTACAAAATGAAAATTTTACTGTTCTTGTATGGAAAAAAAATCTAAAACAATAACAAATGTAAGTAAAGAAAATTTATTCACACACCACAAATGAACACAAAAGTTTTTTTGTCCAAGTTTGGGAAATTCCACTAGTTCAACCCCAACTGCTTGGAATTTTATAAGAAAGAGATTTCCTCCACACCTGCTTAAAAAATGGATTTGCATGTTTTAAACATGTTAAAGATGCAAATCACCTATGGATCCAAAGCTTTTGAACAGAATAACAAACGCTCATTAAATTCTCAAGTGAACGTGCGGTGGCATATTCACCCCAGTCAAACAAGCCATTATATTGCCCATCTACAAAAAGCTGACCCAACGATCATGGATGATTGTAAAGTGATTTATCATGCGTAACGGGCTATATTACCCTAAGAAATGACTTATGGATTGGGATTCAAGACTCAGTTAAAAAACCCTGCCTCCCCCTTTTTCCCGATGATCGCAAAACCTGATGTATAAAAACTAAGAAAAGCCTACAATCCCTAAAAATTACAGAAACTCCTTGGAATTATCTCGCTCTACATTTGTGCACTGTGCATTTTCATTTTAGATGTACACTTTTTTCATAAATCAAAACTTTCAGTTTTCGCTCTCCCTTCATCCCGTAAACCAAAAAGGCAATAGATCACAACAAAATGAAAATTTTACAGTTCATGTACGGAAAAAAAATTTAAAACAATAACAAATGTTAGTAAAGAAAATTTATTCACACACCACAAATGAACACAAAAGTTTTTTTGTCCAAGTTTGGGTAATTCCACTAGTTCAACCCCAACAGCTTGGAATTTTATCAGAAAGAGATTTGCTCCACACATGCTTAAAAAATGGATTTGCATGTTTTAAACATGTTAAAGATGCAAATCACCTATGGATCCAAAGCATTTGAAGAGAATAACAAACGCTCATTAAATTCTCAAGTGAACGTGCGGTGGGATATTCACCCCAGTCAAACAAGCCATTATTTTGCATATCTACAAAAAGCTGACCCAACGATCATGGATGATTCTAAAGTGATTTATCATGCGTAACGGGCTATATTACCCTAAGAAATGACTTATGGATTGGGAGTCAAGACTCAGTTAAAAATCCCAGCCTCCCCCTTTTTCCCGACGATTGCAAAACCTGATATATAAAATCTAAGAAGAGCCTACAATCCCTAAAAATTACAGAAACTCCTTGGAATTATCTCGCTCTACATTTGTGCACTGTGCATTTTCATTTTAGATGTACACTTTTTTCATAAATCAAAACTTTGAGTTTTCGCTCTCCCTTCATCCCGTAAACCAAAAAGGCAATAGATCACTACAAAATGAAAATTTTACTGTTCATGTACGGAAAAAAAATTTAAAACAATAACAAATGTAAGTAAAGAAAATTTATTCACACACCACAAATGAACACAAAAGTTTTTTTGTCCAAGTTTGGGAAATTCCACTAGTTCAACCCCAACAGCTTGGAATTTTATAAGAAAGAGATTTCCTCCACACCTGCTTAAAAAATGGATTTGCATGTTTTGAACATGTTAAAGATGCAAATCACCTATGGATCCAAAGCTTTTGAAGAGAATAACAAACGCTCATTAAATTCTCAAGTGAACGTGCGGTGGCATATTCACCCCAGTCAAACAAGCCATTATATTGCCCATCTACAAAAAGCTGACCCAACGATCATGGATGATTGTAAAGTGATTTATCATGCGTAACGGGCTATATTACCCTAAGAAATGACTTATGGATTCGGATTCAAGACTCAGTTAAAAATCCCTGCCTCCCCCTTTTTCCCGACGATTGCAAAACCTGATATATAAAAACTAAGACAAGCCTACAATCCCTAAAAATTACAGAAACTCCTTGGAATTATCTCGCTCTACATTTGTGCAATGTGCATTTTCATTTTAGATGTACACTTTTTTCATAAATCAAAACTTTCAGTTTTCGCTCTCCCTTCATCCCGTAAACAAAAAAGGCAATAGATCACTACAAAATGAAAATTTTACTGTTCTTGTATGGAAAAAAAATCTAAAACAATAACAAATGTAAGTAAAGAAAATTTATTCACACACCACAAATGAACACAAAAGTTTTTTTGTCCAAGTTTGGGAAATTCCACTAGTTCAACCCCAACAGCTTGGAATTTTATAAGAAAGAGATTTCCTCCACACCTGCTTAAAAAATGGATTTGCATGTTTTAAACTTGTTAAATATGCAAATCACCTATGGATCCAAAGCTTTTGAAGAGAATAACAAACGCTCATTAAATTCTCAAGTGAACGTGCGGTGGCATATTCACCCCAGTCAAACAAGCCATTATATTGCCCATCTACAAAAAGCTGACCTAACGATCATGGATGATTGTAAAGTGATTTATCATGCGTAACGGGCTATATTACCCTAAGAAATGACTTATGGATTGGGATTCAAGACTCAGTTAAAAAACCCTGCCTCCCCCTTTTTCCCGACGATTGCAAAACCTGATATATAAAAACTAAGAAAAGCCTACAATACCTAAAAATTACAGAAACTCCTTGGAATTATCTCGCTCTACATTTGTGCAATGTGCATTTTCATTTTAGATGTACACTTTTTTCATAAATCAAAACTTTCAGTTTTCGCTCTCCCTTCATCCCGTAAACAAAAAAGGCAATAGATCACTACAAAATGAAAATTTTACTGTTCTTGTATGGAAAAAAAATCTAAAACAATAACAAATGTAAGTAAAGAAAATTTATTCACACACCACAAATGAACACAAAAGTTTTTTTGTCCAAGTTTGGGAAATTCCACTAGTTCAACCCCAACTGCTTGGAATTTTATAAGAAAGAGATTTCCTCCACACCTGCTTAAAAAATGGATTTGCATGTTTTAAACATGTTAAAGATGCAAATCACCTATGGATCCAAAGCTTTTGAACAGAATAACAAACGCTCATTAAATTCTCAAGTGAACGTGCGGTGGCATATTCACCCCAGTCAAACAAGCCATTATATTGCCCATCTACAAAAAGCTGACCCAACGATCATGGATGATTGTAAAGTGATTTATCATGCGTAACGGGCTATATTACCCTAAGAAATGACTTATGGATTGGGATTCAAGACTCAGTTAAAAAACCCTGCCTCCCCCTTTTTCCCGATGATCGCAAAACCTGATGTATAAAAACTAAGAAAAGCCTACAATCCCTAAAAATTACAGAAACTCCTTGGAATTATCTCGCTCTACATTTGTGCACTGTGCATTTTCATTTTAGATGTACACTTTTTTCATAAATCAAAACTTTCAGTTTTCGCTCTCCCTTCATCCCGTAAACCAAAAAGGCAATAGATCACAACAAAATGAAAATTTTACAGTTCATGTACGGAAAAAAAATTTAAAACAATAACAAATGTTAGTAAAGAAAATTTATTCACACACCACAAATGAACACAAAAGTTTTTTTGTCCAAGTTTGGGTAATTCCACTAGTTCAACCCCAACAGCTTGGAATTTTATCAGAAAGAGATTTGCTCCACACATGCTTAAAAAATGGATTTGCATGTTTTAAACATGTTAAAGATGCAAATCACCTATGGATCCAAAGCATTTGAAGAGAATAACAAACGCTCATTAAATTCTCAAGTGAACGTGCGGTGGGATATTCACCCCAGTCAAACAAGCCATTATTTTGCATATCTACAAAAAGCTGACCCAACGATCATGGATGATTCTAAAGTGATTTATCATGCGTAACGGGCTATATTACCCTAAGAAATGACTTATGGATTGGGAGTCAAGACTCAGTTAAAAATCCCAGCCTCCCCCTTTTTCCCGACGATTGCAAAACCTGATATATAAAATCTAAGAAGAGCCTACAATCCCTAAAAATTACAGAAACTCCTTGGAATTATCTCGCTCTACATTTGTGCACTGTGCATTTTCATTTTAGATGTACACTTTTTTCATAAATCAAAACTTTGAGTTTTCGCTCTCCCTTCATCCCGTAAACCAAAAAGGCAATAGATCACTACAAAATGAAAATTTTACTGTTCATGTACGGAAAAAAAATTTAAAACAATAACAAATGTAAGTAAAGAAAATTTATTCACACACCACAAATGAACACAAAAGTTTTTTTGTCCAAGTTTGGGAAATTCCACTAGTTCAACCCCAACAGCTTGGAATTTTATAAGAAAGAGATTTCCTCCACACCTGCTTAAAAAATGGATTTGCATGTTTTGAACATGTTAAAGATGCAAATCACCTATGGATCCAAAGCTTTTGAAGAGAATAACAAACGCTCATTAAATTCTCAAGTGAACGTGCGGTGGCATATTCACCCCAGTCAAACAAGCCATTATATTGCCCATCTACAAAAAGCTGACCCAACGATCATGGATGATTGTAAAGTGATTTATCATGCGTAACGGGCTATATTACCCTAAGAAATGACTTATGGATTCGGATTCAAGACTCAGTTAAAAATCCCTGCCTCCCCCTTTTTCCCGACGATTGCAAAACCTGATATATAAAAACTAAGACAAGCCTACAATCCCTAAAAATTACAGAAACTCCTTGGAATTATCTCGCTCTACATTTGTGCAATGTGCATTTTCATTTTAGATGTACACTTTTTTCATAAATCAAAACTTTCAGTTTTCGCTCTCCCTTCATCCCGTAAACAAAAAAGGCAATAGATCACTACAAAATGAAAATTTTACTGTTCTTGTATGGAAAAAAAATCTAAAACAATAACAAATGTAAGTAAAGAAAATTTATTCACACACCACAAATGAACACAAAAGTTTTTTTGTCCAAGTTTGGGAAATTCCACTAGTTCAACCCCAACAGCTTGGAATTTTATAAGAAAGAGATTTCCTCCACACCTGCTTAAAAAATGGATTTGCATGTTTTAAACTTGTTAAATATGCAAATCACCTATGGATCCAAAGCTTTTGAAGAGAATAACAAACGCTCATTAAATTCTCAAGTGAACGTGCGGTGGCATATTCACCCCAGTCAAACAAGCCATTATATTGCCCATCTACAAAAAGCTGACCTAACGATCATGGATGATTGTAAAGTGATTTATCATGCGTAACGGGCTATATTACCCTAAGAAATGACTTATGGATTGGGATTCAAGACTCAGTTAAAAAACCCTGCCTCCCCCTTTTTCCCGACGATTGCAAAACCTGATATATAAAAACTAAGAAAAGCCTACAATACCTAAAAATTACAGAAACTCCTTGGAATTATCTCGCTCTACATTTGTGCAATGTGCATTTTCATTTTAGATGTACACTTTTTTCATAAATCAAAACTTTCAGTTTTCGCTCTCCCTTCATCCCGTAAACAAAAAAGGCAATAGATCACTACAAAATGAAAATTTTACTGTTCTTGTATGGAAAAAAAATCTAAAACAATAACAAATGTAAGTAAAGAAAATTTATTCACACACCACAAATGAACACAAAAGTTTTTTTGTCCAAGTTTGGGAAATTCCACTAGTTCAACCCCAACTGCTTGGAATTTTATAAGAAAGAGATTTCCTCCACACCTGCTTAAAAAATGGATTTGCATGTTTTAAACATGTTAAAGATGCAAATCACCTATGGATCCAAAGCTTTTGAACAGAATAACAAACGCTCATTAAATTCTCAAGTGAACGTGCGGTGGCATATTCACCCCAGTCAAACAAGCCATTATATTGCCCATCTACAAAAAGCTGACCCAACGATCATGGATGATTGTAAAGTGATTTATCATGCGTAACGGGCTATATTACCCTAAGAAATGACTTATGGATTGGGATTCAAGACTCAGTTAAAAAACCCTGCCTCCCCCTTTTTCCCGATGATCGCAAAACCTGATGTATAAAAACTAAGAAAAGCCTACAATCCCTAAAAATTACAGAAACTCCTTGGAATTATCTCGCTCTACATTTGTGCACTGTGCATTTTCATTTTAGATGTACACTTTTTTCATAAATCAAAACTTTCAGTTTTCGCTCTCCCTTCATCCCGTAAACCAAAAAGGCAATAGATCACAACAAAATGAAAATTTTACAGTTCATGTACGGAAAAAAAATTTAAAACAATAACAAATGTTAGTAAAGAAAATTTATTCACACACCACAAATGAACACAAAAGTTTTTTTGTCCAAGTTTGGGTAATTCCACTAGTTCAACCCCAACAGCTTGGAATTTTATCAGAAAGAGATTTGCTCCACACATGCTTAAAAAATGGATTTGCATGTTTTAAACATGTTAAAGATGCAAATCACCTATGGATCCAAAGCATTTGAAGAGAATAACAAACGCTCATTAAATTCTCAAGTGAACGTGCGGTGGGATATTCACCCCAGTCAAACAAGCCATTATTTTGCATATCTACAAAAAGCTGACCCAACGATCATGGATGATTCTAAAGTGATTTATCATGCGTAACGGGCTATATTACCCTAAGAAATGACTTATGGATTGGGAGTCAAGACTCAGTTAAAAATCCCAGCCTCCCCCTTTTTCCCGACGATTGCAAAACCTGATATATAAAATCTAAGAAGAGCCTACAATCCCTAAAAATTACAGAAACTCCTTGGAATTATCTCGCTCTACATTTGTGCACTGTGCATTTTCATTTTAGATGTACACTTTTTTCATAAATCAAAACTTTGAGTTTTCGCTCTCCCTTCATCCCGTAAACCAAAAAGGCAATAGATCACTACAAAATGAAAATTTTACTGTTCATGTACGGAAAAAAAATTTAAAACAATAACAAATGTAAGTAAAGAAAATTTATTCACACACCACAAATGAACACAAAAGTTTTTTTGTCCAAGTTTGGGAAATTCCACTAGTTCAACCCCAACAGCTTGGAATTTTATAAGAAAGAGATTTCCTCCACACCTGCTTAAAAAATGGATTTGCATGTTTTGAACATGTTAAAGATGCAAATCACCTATGGATCCAAAGCTTTTGAAGAGAATAACAAACGCTCATTAAATTCTCAAGTGAACGTGCGGTGGCATATTCACCCCAGTCAAACAAGCCATTATATTGCCCATCTACAAAAAGCTGACCCAACGATCATGGATGATTGTAAAGTGATTTATCATGCGTAACGGGCTATATTACCCTAAGAAATGACTTATGGATTCGGATTTAAGACTCAGTTAAAAATCCCTGCCTCCCCCTTTTTCCCGACGATTGCAAAACCTGATATATAAAAACTAAGACAAGCCTACAATCCCTAAAAATTACAGAAACTCCTTGGAATTATCTCGCTCTACATTTGTGCAATGTGCATTTTCATTTTAGATGTACACTTTTTTCATAAATCAAAACTTTCAGTTTTCGCTCTCCCTTCATCCCGTAAACAAAAAAGGCAATAGATCACTACAAAATGAAAATTTTACTGTTCTTGTATGGAAAAAAAATCTAAAACAATAACAAATGTAAGTAAAGAAAATTTATTCACACACCACAAATGAACACAAAAGTTTTTTTGTCCAAGTTTGGGAAATTCCACTAGTTCAACCCCAACAGCTTGGAATTTTATAAGAAAGAGATTTCCTCCACACCTGCTTAAAAAATGGATTTGCATGTTTTAAACTTGTTAAATATGCAAATCACCTATGGATCCAAAGCTTTTGAAGAGAATAACAAACGCTCATTAAATTCTCAAGTGAACGTGCGGTGGCATATTCACCCCAGTCAAACAAGCCATTATATTGCCCATCTACAAAAAGCTGACCTAACGATCATGGATGATTGTAAAGTGATTTATCATGCGTAACGGGCTATATTACCCTAAGAAATGACTTATGGATTGGGATTCAAGACTCAGTTAAAAAACCCTGCCTCCCCCTTTTTCCCGACGATTGCAAAACCTGATATATAAAAACTAAGAAAAGCCTACAATACCTAAAAATTACAGAAACTCCTTGGAATTATCTCGCTCTACATTTGTGCAATGTGCATTTTCATTTTAGATGTACACTTTTTTCATAAATCAAAACTTTCAGTTTTCGCTCTCCCTTCATCCCGTAAACAAAAAAGGCAATAGATCACTACAAAATGAAAATTTTACTGTTCTTGTATGGAAAAAAAATCTAAAACAATAACAAATGTAAGTAAAGAAAATTTATTCACACACCACAAATGAACACAAAAGTTTTTTTGTCCAAGTTTGGGAAATTCCACTAGTTCAACCCCAACTGCTTGGAATTTTATAAGAAAGAGATTTCCTCCACACCTGCTTAAAAAATGGATTTGCATGTTTTAAACATGTTAAAGATGCAAATCACCTATGGATCCAAAGCTTTTGAACAGAATAACAAACGCTCATTAAATTCTCAAGTGAACGTGCGGTGGCATATTCACCCCAGTCAAACAAGCCATTATATTGCCCATCTACAAAAAGCTGACCCAACGATCATGGATGATTGTAAAGTGATTTATCATGCGTAACGGGCTATATTACCCTAAGAAATGACTTATGGATTGGGATTCAAGACTCAGTTAAAAAACCCTGCCTCCCCCTTTTTCCCGATGATCGCAAAACCTGATGTATAAAAACTAAGAAAAGCCTACAATCCCTAAAAATTACAGAAACTCCTTGGAATTATCTCGCTCTACATTTGTGCACTGTGCATTTTCATTTTAGATGTACACTTTTTTCATAAATCAAAACTTTCAGTTTTCGCTCTCCCTTCATCCCGTAAACCAAAAAGGCAATAGATCACAACAAAATGAAAATTTTACAGTTCATGTACGGAAAAAAAATTTAAAACAATAACAAATGTTAGTAAAGAAAATTTATTCACACACCACAAATGAACACAAAAGTTTTTTTGTCCAAGTTTGGGTAATTCCACTAGTTCAACCCCAACAGCTTGGAATTTTATCAGAAAGAGATTTGCTCCACACATGCTTAAAAAATGGATTTGCATGTTTTAAACATGTTAAAGATGCAAATCACCTATGGATCCAAAGCATTTGAAGAGAATAACAAACGCTCATTAAATTCTCAAGTGAACGTGCGGTGGGATATTCACCCCAGTCAAACAAGCCATTATTTTGCATATCTACAAAAAGCTGACCCAACGATCATGGATGATTCTAAAGTGATTTATCATGCGTAACGGGCTATATTACCCTAAGAAATGACTTATGGATTGGGAGTCAAGACTCAGTTAAAAATCCCAGCCTCCCCCTTTTTCCCGACGATTGCAAAACCTGATATATAAAATCTAAGAAGAGCCTACAATCCCTAAAAATTACAGAAACTCCTTGGAATTATCTCGCTCTACATTTGTGCACTGTGCATTTTCATTTTAGATGTACACTTTTTTCATAAATCAAAACTTTGAGTTTTCGCTCTCCCTTCATCCCGTAAACCAAAAAGGCAATAGATCACTACAAAATGAAAATTTTACTGTTCATGTACGGAAAAAAAATTTAAAACAATAACAAATGTAAGTAAAGAAAATTTATTCACACACCACAAATGAACACAAAAGTTTTTTTGTCCAAGTTTGGGAAATTCCACTAGTTCAACCCCAACAGCTTGGAATTTTATAAGAAAGAGATTTCCTCCACACCTGCTTAAAAAATGGATTTGCATGTTTTGAACATGTTAAAGATGCAAATCACCTATGGATCCAAAGCTTTTGAAGAGAATAACAAACGCTCATTAAATTCTCAAGTGAACGTGCGGTGGCATATTCACCCCAGTCAAACAAGCCATTATATTGCCCATCTACAAAAAGCTGACCCAACGATCATGGATGATTGTAAAGTGATTTATCATGCGTAACGGGCTATATTACCCTAAGAAATGACTTATGGATTCGGATTTAAGACTCAGTTAAAAATCCCTGCCTCCCCCTTTTTCCCGACGATTGCAAAACCTGATATATAAAAACTAAGACAAGCCTACAATCCCTAAAAATTACAGAAACTCCTTGGAATTATCTCGCTCTACATTTGTGCAATGTGCATTTTCATTTTAGATGTACACTTTTTTCATAAATCAAAACTTTCAGTTTTCGCTCTCCCTTCATCCCGTAAACAAAAAAGGCAATAGATCACTACAAAATGAAAATTTTACTGTTCTTGTATGGAAAAAAAATCTAAAACAATAACAAATGTAAGTAAAGAAAATTTATTCACACACCACAAATGAACACAAAAGTTTTTTTGTCCAAGTTTGGGAAATTCCACTAGTTCAACCCCAACAGCTTGGAATTTTATAAGAAAGAGATTTCCTCCACACCTGCTTAAAAAATGGATTTGCATGTTTTAAACTTGTTAAATATGCAAATCACCTATGGATCCAAAGCTTTTGAAGAGAATAACAAACGCTCATTAAATTCTCAAGTGAACGTGCGGTGGCATATTCACCCCAGTCAAACAAGCCATTATATTGCCCATCTACAAAAAGCTGACCTAACGATCATGGATGATTGTAAAGTGATTTATCATGCGTAACGGGCTATATTACCCTAAGAAATGACTTATGGATTGGGATTCAAGACTCAGTTAAAAAACCCTGCCTCCCCCTTTTTCCCGACGATTGCAAAACCTGATATATAAAAACTAAGAAAAGCCTACAATACCTAAAAATTACAGAAACTCCTTGGAATTATCTCGCTCTACATTTGTGCAATGTGCATTTTCATTTTAGATGTACACTTTTTTCATAAATCAAAACTTTCAGTTTTCGCTCTCCCTTCATCCCGTAAACAAAAAAGGCAATAGATCACTACAAAATGAAAATTTTACTGTTCTTGTATGGAAAAAAAATCTAAAACAATAACAAATGTAAGTAAAGAAAATTTATTCACACACCACAAATGAACACAAAAGTTTTTTTGTCCAAGTTTGGGAAATTCCACTAGTTCAACCCCAACTGCTTGGAATTTTATAAGAAAGAGATTTCCTCCACACCTGCTTAAAAAATGGATTTGCATGTTTTAAACATGTTAAAGATGCAAATCACCTATGGATCCAAAGCTTTTGAACAGAATAACAAACGCTCATTAAATTCTCAAGTGAACGTGCGGTGGCATATTCACCCCAGTCAAACAAGCCATTATATTGCCCATCTACAAAAAGCTGACCCAACGATCATGGATGATTGTAAAGTGATTTATCATGCGTAACGGGCTATATTACCCTAAGAAATGACTTATGGATTGGGATTCAAGACTCAGTTAAAAAACCCTGCCTCCCCCTTTTTCCCGATGATCGCAAAACCTGATGTATAAAAACTAAGAAAAGCCTACAATCCCTAAAAATTACAGAAACTCCTTGGAATTATCTCGCTCTACATTTGTGCACTGTGCATTTTCATTTTAGATGTACACTTTTTTCATAAATCAAAACTTTCAGTTTTCGCTCTCCCTTCATCCCGTAAACCAAAAAGGCAATAGATCACAACAAAATGAAAATTTTACAGTTCATGTACGGAAAAAAAATTTAAAACAATAACAAATGTTAGTAAAGAAAATTTATTCACACACCACAAATGAACACAAAAGTTTTTTTGTCCAAGTTTGGGTAATTCCACTAGTTCAACCCCAACAGCTTGGAATTTTATCAGAAAGAGATTTGCTCCACACATGCTTAAAAAATGGATTTGCATGTTTTAAACATGTTAAAGATGCAAATCACCTATGGATCCAAAGCATTTGAAGAGAATAACAAACGCTCATTAAATTCTCAAGTGAACGTGCGGTGGGATATTCACCCCAGTCAAACAAGCCATTATTTTGCATATCTACAAAAAGCTGACCCAACGATCATGGATGATTCTAAAGTGATTTATCATGCGTAACGGGCTATATTACCCTAAGAAATGACTTATGGATTGGGAGTCAAGACTCAGTTAAAAATCCCAGCCTCCCCCTTTTTCCCGACGATTGCAAAACCTGATATATAAAATCTAAGAAGAGCCTACAATCCCTAAAAATTACAGAAACTCCTTGGAATTATCTCGCTCTACATTTGTGCACTGTGCATTTTCATTTTAGATGTACACTTTTTTCATAAATCAAAACTTTGAGTTTTCGCTCTCCCTTCATCCCGTAAACCAAAAAGGCAATAGATCACTACAAAATGAAAATTTTACTGTTCATGTACGGAAAAAAAATTTAAAACAATAACAAATGTAAGTAAAGAAAATTTATTCACACACCACAAATGAACACAAAAGTTTTTTTGTCCAAGTTTGGGAAATTCCACTAGTTCAACCCCAACAGCTTGGAATTTTATAAGAAAGAGATTTCCTCCACACCTGCTTAAAAAATGGATTTGCATGTTTTGAACATGTTAAAGATGCAAATCACCTATGGATCCAAAGCTTTTGAAGAGAATAACAAACGCTCATTAAATTCTCAAGTGAACGTGCGGTGGCATATTCACCCCAGTCAAACAAGCCATTATATTGCCCATCTACAAAAAGCTGACCCAACGATCATGGATGATTGTAAAGTGATTTATCATGCGTAACGGGCTATATTACCCTAAGAAATGACTTATGGATTCGGATTTAAGACTCAGTTAAAAATCCCTGCCTCCCCCTTTTTCCCGACGATTGCAAAACCTGATATATAAAAACTAAGACAAGCCTACAATCCCTAAAAATTACAGAAACTCCTTGGAATTATCTCGCTCTACATTTGTGCAATGTGCATTTTCATTTTAGATGTACACTTTTTTCATAAATCAAAACTTTCAGTTTTCGCTCTCCCTTCATCCCGTAAACAAAAAAGGCAATAGATCACTACAAAATGAAAATTTTACTGTTCTTGTATGGAAAAAAAATCTAAAACAATAACAAATGTAAGTAAAGAAAATTTATTCACACACCACAAATGAACACAAAAGTTTTTTTGTCCAAGTTTGGGAAATTCCACTAGTTCAACCCCAACAGCTTGGAATTTTATAAGAAAGAGATTTCCTCCACACCTGCTTAAAAAATGGATTTGCATGTTTTAAACTTGTTAAATATGCAAATCACCTATGGATCCAAAGCTTTTGAAGAGAATAACAAACGCTCATTAAATTCTCAAGTGAACGTGCGGTGGCATATTCACCCCAGTCAAACAAGCCATTATATTGCCCATCTACAAAAAGCTGACCTAACGATCATGGATGATTGTAAAGTGATTTATCATGCGTAACGGGCTATATTACCCTAAGAAATGACTTATGGATTGGGATTCAAGACTCAGTTAAAAAACCCTGCCTCCCCCTTTTTCCCGACGATTGCAAAACCTGATATATAAAAACTAAGAAAAGCCTACAATACCTAAAAATTACAGAAACTCCTTGGAATTATCTCGCTCTACATTTGTGCAATGTGCATTTTCATTTTAGATGTACACTTTTTTCATAAATCAAAACTTTCAGTTTTCGCTCTCCCTTCATCCCGTAAACAAAAAAGGCAATAGATCACTACAAAATGAAAATTTTACTGTTCTTGTATGGAAAAAAAATCTAAAACAATAACAAATGTAAGTAAAGAAAATTTATTCACACACCACAAATGAACACAAAAGTTTTTTTGTCCAAGTTTGGGAAATTCCACTAGTTCAACCCCAACTGCTTGGAATTTTATAAGAAAGAGATTTCCTCCACACCTGCTTAAAAAATGGATTTGCATGTTTTAAACATGTTAAAGATGCAAATCACCTATGGATCCAAAGCTTTTGAACAGAATAACAAACGCTCATTAAATTCTCAAGTGAACGTGCGGTGGCATATTCACCCCAGTCAAACAAGCCATTATATTGCCCATCTACAAAAAGCTGACCCAACGATCATGGATGATTGTAAAGTGATTTATCATGCGTAACGGGCTATATTACCCTAAGAAATGACTTATGGATTGGGATTCAAGACTCAGTTAAAAAACCCTGCCTCCCCCTTTTTCCCGATGATCGCAAAACCTGATGTATAAAAACTAAGAAAAGCCTACAATCCCTAAAAATTACAGAAACTCCTTGGAATTATCTCGCTCTACATTTGTGCACTGTGCATTTTCATTTTAGATGTACACTTTTTTCATAAATCAAAACTTTCAGTTTTCGCTCTCCCTTCATCCCGTAAACCAAAAAGGCAATAGATCACAACAAAATGAAAATTTTACAGTTCATGTACGGAAAAAAAATTTAAAACAATAACAAATGTTAGTAAAGAAAATTTATTCACACACCACAAATGAACACAAAAGTTTTTTTGTCCAAGTTTGGGTAATTCCACTAGTTCAACCCCAACAGCTTGGAATTTTATCAGAAAGAGATTTGCTCCACACATGCTTAAAAAATGGATTTGCATGTTTTAAACATGTTAAAGATGCAAATCACCTATGGATCCAAAGCATTTGAAGAGAATAACAAACGCTCATTAAATTCTCAAGTGAACGTGCGGTGGGATATTCACCCCAGTCAAACAAGCCATTATTTTGCATATCTACAAAAAGCTGACCCAACGATCATGGATGATTCTAAAGTGATTTATCATGCGTAACGGGCTATATTACCCTAAGAAATGACTTATGGATTGGGAGTCAAGACTCAGTTAAAAATCCCAGCCTCCCCCTTTTTCCCGACGATTGCAAAACCTGATATATAAAATCTAAGAAGAGCCTACAATCCCTAAAAATTACAGAAACTCCTTGGAATTATCTCGCTCTACATTTGTGCACTGTGCATTTTCATTTTAGATGTACACTTTTTTCATAAATCAAAACTTTGAGTTTTCGCTCTCCCTTCATCCCGTAAACCAAAAAGGCAATAGATCACTACAAAATGAAAATTTTACTGTTCATGTACGGAAAAAAAATTTAAAACAATAACAAATGTAAGTAAAGAAAATTTATTCACACACCACAAATGAACACAAAAGTTTTTTTGTCCAAGTTTGGGAAATTCCACTAGTTCAACCCCAACAGCTTGGAATTTTATAAGAAAGAGATTTCCTCCACACCTGCTTAAAAAATGGATTTGCATGTTTTGAACATGTTAAAGATGCAAATCACCTATGGATCCAAAGCTTTTGAAGAGAATAACAAACGCTCATTAAATTCTCAAGTGAACGTGCGGTGGCATATTCACCCCAGTCAAACAAGCCATTATATTGCCCATCTACAAAAAGCTGACCCAACGATCATGGATGATTGTAAAGTGATTTATCATGCGTAACGGGCTATATTACCCTAAGAAATGACTTATGGATTCGGATTCAAGACTCAGTTAAAAATCCCTGCCTCCCCCTTTTTCCCGACGATTGCAAAACCTGATATATAAAAACTAAGACAAGCCTACAATCCCTAAAAATTACAGAAACTCCTTGGAATTATCTCGCTCTACATTTGTGCAATGTGCATTTTCATTTTAGATGTACACTTTTTTCATAAATCAAAACTTTCAGTTTTCGCTCTCCCTTCATCCCGTAAACAAAAAAGGCAATAGATCACTACAAAATGAAAATTTTACTGTTCTTGTATGGAAAAAAAATCTAAAACAATAACAAATGTAAGTAAAGAAAATTTATTCACACACCACAAATGAACACAAAAGTTTTTTTGTCCAAGTTTGGGAAATTCCACTAGTTCAACCCCAACAGCTTGGAATTTTATAAGAAAGAGATTTCCTCCACACCTGCTTAAAAAATGGATTTGCATGTTTTAAACTTGTTAAATATGCAAATCACCTATGGATCCAAAGCTTTTGAAGAGAATAACAAACGCTCATTAAATTCTCAAGTGAACGTGCGGTGGCATATTCACCCCAGTCAAACAAGCCATTATATTGCCCATCTACAAAAAGCTGACCTAACGATCATGGATGATTGTAAAGTGATTTATCATGCGTAACGGGCTATATTACCCTAAGAAATGACTTATGGATTGGGATTCAAGACTCAGTTAAAAAACCCTGCCTCCCCCTTTTTCCCGACGATTGCAAAACCTGATATATAAAAACTAAGAAAAGCCTACAATACCTAAAAATTACAGAAACTCCTTGGAATTATCTCGCTCTACATTTGTGCAATGTGCATTTTCATTTTAGATGTACACTTTTTTCATAAATCAAAACTTTCAGTTTTCGCTCTCCCTTCATCCCGTAAACAAAAAAGGCAATAGATCACTACAAAATGAAAATTTTACTGTTCTTGTATGGAAAAAAAATCTAAAACAATAACAAATGTAAGTAAAGAAAATTTATTCACACACCACAAATGAACACAAAAGTTTTTTTGTCCAAGTTTGGGAAATTCCACTAGTTCAACCCCAACTGCTTGGAATTTTATAAGAAAGAGATTTCCTCCACACCTGCTTAAAAAATGGATTTGCATGTTTTAAACATGTTAAAGATGCAAATCACCTATGGATCCAAAGCTTTTGAACAGAATAACAAACGCTCATTAAATTCTCAAGTGAACGTGCGGTGGCATATTCACCCCAGTCAAACAAGCCATTATATTGCCCATCTACAAAAAGCTGACCCAACGATCATGGATGATTGTAAAGTGATTTATCATGCGTAACGGGCTATATTACCCTAAGAAATGACTTATGGATTGGGATTCAAGACTCAGTTAAAAAACCCTGCCTCCCCCTTTTTCCCGATGATCGCAAAACCTGATGTATAAAAACTAAGAAAAGCCTACAATCCCTAAAAATTACAGAAACTCCTTGGAATTATCTCGCTCTACATTTGTGCACTGTGCATTTTCATTTTAGATGTACACTTTTTTCATAAATCAAAACTTTCAGTTTTCGCTCTCCCTTCATCCCGTAAACCAAAAAGGCAATAGATCACAACAAAATGAAAATTTTACAGTTCATGTACGGAAAAAAAATTTAAAACAATAACAAATGTTAGTAAAGAAAATTTATTCACACACCACAAATGAACACAAAAGTTTTTTTGTCCAAGTTTGGGTAATTCCACTAGTTCAACCCCAACAGCTTGGAATTTTATCAGAAAGAGATTTGCTCCACACATGCTTAAAAAATGGATTTGCATGTTTTAAACATGTTAAAGATGCAAATCACCTATGGATCCAAAGCATTTGAAGAGAATAACAAACGCTCATTAAATTCTCAAGTGAACGTGCGGTGGGATATTCACCCCAGTCAAACAAGCCATTATTTTGCATATCTACAAAAAGCTGACCCAACGATCATGGATGATTCTAAAGTGATTTATCATGCGTAACGGGCTATATTACCCTAAGAAATGACTTATGGATTGGGAGTCAAGACTCAGTTAAAAATCCCAGCCTCCCCCTTTTTCCCGACGATTGCAAAACCTGATATATAAAATCTAAGAAGAGCCTACAATCCCTAAAAATTACAGAAACTCCTTGGAATTATCTCGCTCTACATTTGTGCACTGTGCATTTTCATTTTAGATGTACACTTTTTTCATAAATCAAAACTTTGAGTTTTCGCTCTCCCTTCATCCCGTAAACCAAAAAGGCAATAGATCACTACAAAATGAAAATTTTACTGTTCATGTACGGAAAAAAAATTTAAAACAATAACAAATGTAAGTAAAGAAAATTTATTCACACACCACAAATGAACACAAAAGTTTTTTTGTCCAAGTTTGGGAAATTCCACTAGTTCAACCCCAACAGCTTGGAATTTTATAAGAAAGAGATTTCCTCCACACCTGCTTAAAAAATGGATTTGCATGTTTTGAACATGTTAAAGATGCAAATCACCTATGGATCCAAAGCTTTTGAAGAGAATAACAAACGCTCATTAAATTCTCAAGTGAACGTGCGGTGGCATATTCACCCCAGTCAAACAAGCCATTATATTGCCCATCTACAAAAAGCTGACCCAACGATCATGGATGATTGTAAAGTGATTTATCATGCGTAACGGGCTATATTACCCTAAGAAATGACTTATGGATTCGGATTTAAGACTCAGTTAAAAATCCCTGCCTCCCCCTTTTTCCCGACGATTGCAAAACCTGATATATAAAAACTAAGACAAGCCTACAATCCCTAAAAATTACAGAAACTCCTTGGAATTATCTCGCTCTACATTTGTGCAATGTGCATTTTCATTTTAGATGTACACTTTTTTCATAAATCAAAACTTTCAGTTTTCGCTCTCCCTTCATCCCGTAAACAAAAAAGGCAATAGATCACTACAAAATGAAAATTTTACTGTTCTTGTATGGAAAAAAAATCTAAAACAATAACAAATGTAAGTAAAGAAAATTTATTCACACACCACAAATGAACACAAAAGTTTTTTTGTCCAAGTTTGGGAAATTCCACTAGTTCAACCCCAACAGCTTGGAATTTTATAAGAAAGAGATTTCCTCCACACCTGCTTAAAAAATGGATTTGCATGTTTTAAACTTGTTAAATATGCAAATCACCTATGGATCCAAAGCTTTTGAAGAGAATAACAAACGCTCATTAAATTCTCAAGTGAACGTGCGGTGGCATATTCACCCCAGTCAAACAAGCCATTATATTGCCCATCTACAAAAAGCTGACCTAACGATCATGGATGATTGTAAAGTGATTTATCATGCGTAACGGGCTATATTACCCTAAGAAATGACTTATGGATTGGGATTCAAGACTCAGTTAAAAAACCCTGCCTCCCCCTTTTTCCCGACGATTGCAAAACCTGATATATAAAAACTAAGAAAAGCCTACAATACCTAAAAATTACAGAAACTCCTTGGAATTATCTCGCTCTACATTTGTGCAATGTGCATTTTCATTTTAGATGTACACTTTTTTCATAAATCAAAACTTTCAGTTTTCGCTCTCCCTTCATCCCGTAAACAAAAAAGGCAATAGATCACTACAAAATGAAAATTTTACTGTTCTTGTATGGAAAAAAAATCTAAAACAATAACAAATGTAAGTAAAGAAAATTTATTCACACACCACAAATGAACACAAAAGTTTTTTTGTCCAAGTTTGGGAAATTCCACTAGTTCAACCCCAACTGCTTGGAATTTTATAAGAAAGAGATTTCCTCCACACCTGCTTAAAAAATGGATTTGCATGTTTTAAACATGTTAAAGATGCAAATCACCTATGGATCCAAAGCTTTTGAACAGAATAACAAACGCTCATTAAATTCTCAAGTGAACGTGCGGTGGCATATTCACCCCAGTCAAACAAGCCATTATATTGCCCATCTACAAAAAGCTGACCCAACGATCATGGATGATTGTAAAGTGATTTATCATGCGTAACGGGCTATATTACCCTAAGAAATGACTTATGGATTGGGATTCAAGACTCAGTTAAAAAACCCTGCCTCCCCCTTTTTCCCGATGATCGCAAAACCTGATGTATAAAAACTAAGAAAAGCCTACAATCCCTAAAAATTACAGAAACTCCTTGGAATTATCTCGCTCTACATTTGTGCACTGTGCATTTTCATTTTAGATGTACACTTTTTTCATAAATCAAAACTTTCAGTTTTCGCTCTCCCTTCATCCCGTAAACCAAAAAGGCAATAGATCACAACAAAATGAAAATTTTACAGTTCATGTACGGAAAAAAAATTTAAAACAATAACAAATGTTAGTAAAGAAAATTTATTCACACACCACAAATGAACACAAAAGTTTTTTTGTCCAAGTTTGGGTAATTCCACTAGTTCAACCCCAACAGCTTGGAATTTTATCAGAAAGAGATTTGCTCCACACATGCTTAAAAAATGGATTTGCATGTTTTAAACATGTTAAAGATGCAAATCACCTATGGATCCAAAGCATTTGAAGAGAATAACAAACGCTCATTAAATTCTCAAGTGAACGTGCGGTGGGATATTCACCCCAGTCAAACAAGCCATTATTTTGCATATCTACAAAAAGCTGACCCAACGATCATGGATGATTCTAAAGTGATTTATCATGCGTAACGGGCTATATTACCCTAAGAAATGACTTATGGATTGGGAGTCAAGACTCAGTTAAAAATCCCAGCCTCCCCCTTTTTCCCGACGATTGCAAAACCTGATATATAAAATCTAAGAAGAGCCTACAATCCCTAAAAATTACAGAAACTCCTTGGAATTATCTCGCTCTACATTTGTGCACTGTGCATTTTCATTTTAGATGTACACTTTTTTCATAAATCAAAACTTTGAGTTTTCGCTCTCCCTTCATCCCGTAAACCAAAAAGGCAATAGATCACTACAAAATGAAAATTTTACTGTTCATGTACGGAAAAAAAATTTAAAACAATAACAAATGTAAGTAAAGAAAATTTATTCACACACCACAAATGAACACAAAAGTTTTTTTGTCCAAGTTTGGGAAATTCCACTAGTTCAACCCCAACAGCTTGGAATTTTATAAGAAAGAGATTTCCTCCACACCTGCTTAAAAAATGGATTTGCATGTTTTGAACATGTTAAAGATGCAAATCACCTATGGATCCAAAGCTTTTGAAGAGAATAACAAACGCTCATTAAATTCTCAAGTGAACGTGCGGTGGCATATTCACCCCAGTCAAACAAGCCATTATATTGCCCATCTACAAAAAGCTGACCCAACGATCATGGATGATTGTAAAGTGATTTATCATGCGTAACGGGCTATATTACCCTAAGAAATGACTTATGGATTCGGATTTAAGACTCAGTTAAAAATCCCTGCCTCCCCCTTTTTCCCGACGATTGCAAAACCTGATATATAAAAACTAAGACAAGCCTACAATCCCTAAAAATTACAGAAACTCCTTGGAATTATCTCGCTCTACATTTGTGCAATGTGCATTTTCATTTTAGATGTACACTTTTTTCATAAATCAAAACTTTCAGTTTTCGCTCTCCCTTCATCCCGTAAACAAAAAAGGCAATAGATCACTACAAAATGAAAATTTTACTGTTCTTGTATGGAAAAAAAATCTAAAACAATAACAAATGTAAGTAAAGAAAATTTATTCACACACCACAAATGAACACAAAAGTTTTTTTGTCCAAGTTTGGGAAATTCCACTAGTTCAACCCCAACAGCTTGGAATTTTATAAGAAAGAGATTTCCTCCACACCTGCTTAAAAAATGGATTTGCATGTTTTAAACTTGTTAAATATGCAAATCACCTATGGATCCAAAGCTTTTGAAGAGAATAACAAACGCTCATTAAATTCTCAAGTGAACGTGCGGTGGCATATTCACCCCAGTCAAACAAGCCATTATATTGCCCATCTACAAAAAGCTGACCTAACGATCATGGATGATTGTAAAGTGATTTATCATGCGTAACGGGCTATATTACCCTAAGAAATGACTTATGGATTGGGATTCAAGACTCAGTTAAAAAACCCTGCCTCCCCCTTTTTCCCGACGATTGCAAAACCTGATATATAAAAACTAAGAAAAGCCTACAATACCTAAAAATTACAGAAACTCCTTGGAATTATCTCGCTCTACATTTGTGCAATGTGCATTTTCATTTTAGATGTACACTTTTTTCATAAATCAAAACTTTCAGTTTTCGCTCTCCCTTCATCCCGTAAACAAAAAAGGCAATAGATCACTACAAAATGAAAATTTTACTGTTCTTGTATGGAAAAAAAATCTAAAACAATAACAAATGTAAGTAAAGAAAATTTATTCACACACCACAAATGAACACAAAAGTTTTTTTGTCCAAGTTTGGGAAATTCCACTAGTTCAACCCCAACTGCTTGGAATTTTATAAGAAAGAGATTTCCTCCACACCTGCTTAAAAAATGGATTTGCATGTTTTAAACATGTTAAAGATGCAAATCACCTATGGATCCAAAGCTTTTGAACAGAATAACAAACGCTCATTAAATTCTCAAGTGAACGTGCGGTGGCATATTCACCCCAGTCAAACAAGCCATTATATTGCCCATCTACAAAAAGCTGACCCAACGATCATGGATGATTGTAAAGTGATTTATCATGCGTAACGGGCTATATTACCCTAAGAAATGACTTATGGATTGGGATTCAAGACTCAGTTAAAAAACCCTGCCTCCCCCTTTTTCCCGATGATCGCAAAACCTGATGTATAAAAACTAAGAAAAGCCTACAATCCCTAAAAATTACAGAAACTCCTTGGAATTATCTCGCTCTACATTTGTGCACTGTGCATTTTCATTTTAGATGTACACTTTTTTCATAAATCAAAACTTTCAGTTTTCGCTCTCCCTTCATCCCGTAAACCAAAAAGGCAATAGATCACAACAAAATGAAAATTTTACAGTTCATGTACGGAAAAAAAATTTAAAACAATAACAAATGTTAGTAAAGAAAATTTATTCACACACCACAAATGAACACAAAAGTTTTTTTGTCCAAGTTTGGGTAATTCCACTAGTTCAACCCCAACAGCTTGGAATTTTATCAGAAAGAGATTTGCTCCACACATGCTTAAAAAATGGATTTGCATGTTTTAAACATGTTAAAGATGCAAATCACCTATGGATCCAAAGCATTTGAAGAGAATAACAAACGCTCATTAAATTCTCAAGTGAACGTGCGGTGGGATATTCACCCCAGTCAAACAAGCCATTATTTTGCATATCTACAAAAAGCTGACCCAACGATCATGGATGATTCTAAAGTGATTTATCATGCGTAACGGGCTATATTACCCTAAGAAATGACTTATGGATTGGGAGTCAAGACTCAGTTAAAAATCCCAGCCTCCCCCTTTTTCCCGACGATTGCAAAACCTGATATATAAAATCTAAGAAGAGCCTACAATCCCTAAAAATTACAGAAACTCCTTGGAATTATCTCGCTCTACATTTGTGCACTGTGCATTTTCATTTTAGATGTACACTTTTTTCATAAATCAAAACTTTGAGTTTTCGCTCTCCCTTCATCCCGTAAACCAAAAAGGCAATAGATCACTACAAAATGAAAATTTTACTGTTCATGTACGGAAAAAAAATTTAAAACAATAACAAATGTAAGTAAAGAAAATTTATTCACACACCACAAATGAACACAAAAGTTTTTTTGTCCAAGTTTGGGAAATTCCACTAGTTCAACCCCAACAGCTTGGAATTTTATAAGAAAGAGATTTCCTCCACACCTGCTTAAAAAATGGATTTGCATGTTTTGAACATGTTAAAGATGCAAATCACCTATGGATCCAAAGCTTTTGAAGAGAATAACAAACGCTCATTAAATTCTCAAGTGAACGTGCGGTGGCATATTCACCCCAGTCAAACAAGCCATTATATTGCCCATCTACAAAAAGCTGACCCAACGATCATGGATGATTGTAAAGTGATTTATCATGCGTAACGGGCTATATTACCCTAAGAAATGACTTATGGATTCGGATTCAAGACTCAGTTAAAAATCCCTGCCTCCCCCTTTTTCCCGACGATTGCAAAACCTGATATATAAAAACTAAGACAAGCCTACAATCCCTAAAAATTACAGAAACTCCTTGGAATTATCTCGCTCTACATTTGTGCAATGTGCATTTTCATTTTAGATGTACACTTTTTTCATAAATCAAAACTTTCAGTTTTCGCTCTCCCTTCATCCCGTAAACAAAAAAGGCAATAGATCACTACAAAATGAAAATTTTACTGTTCTTGTATGGAAAAAAAATCTAAAACAATAACAAATGTAAGTAAAGAAAATTTATTCACACACCACAAATGAACACAAAAGTTTTTTTGTCCAAGTTTGGGAAATTCCACTAGTTCAACCCCAACAGCTTGGAATTTTATAAGAAAGAGATTTCCTCCACACCTGCTTAAAAAATGGATTTGCATGTTTTAAACTTGTTAAATATGCAAATCACCTATGGATCCAAAGCTTTTGAAGAGAATAACAAACGCTCATTAAATTCTCAAGTGAACGTGCGGTGGCATATTCACCCCAGTCAAACAAGCCATTATATTGCCCATCTACAAAAAGCTGACCTAACGATCATGGATGATTGTAAAGTGATTTATCATGCGTAACGGGCTATATTACCCTAAGAAATGACTTATGGATTGGGATTCAAGACTCAGTTAAAAAACCCTGCCTCCCCCTTTTTCCCGACGATTGCAAAACCTGATATATAAAAACTAAGAAAAGCCTACAATACCTAAAAATTACAGAAACTCCTTGGAATTATCTCGCTCTACATTTGTGCAATGTGCATTTTCATTTTAGATGTACACTTTTTTCATAAATCAAAACTTTCAGTTTTCGCTCTCCCTTCATCCCGTAAACAAAAAAGGCAATAGATCACTACAAAATGAAAATTTTACTGTTCTTGTATGGAAAAAAAATCTAAAACAATAACAAATGTAAGTAAAGAAAATTTATTCACACACCACAAATGAACACAAAAGTTTTTTTGTCCAAGTTTGGGAAATTCCACTAGTTCAACCCCAACTGCTTGGAATTTTATAAGAAAGAGATTTCCTCCACACCTGCTTAAAAAATGGATTTGCATGTTTTAAACATGTTAAAGATGCAAATCACCTATGGATCCAAAGCTTTTGAACAGAATAACAAACGCTCATTAAATTCTCAAGTGAACGTGCGGTGGCATATTCACCCCAGTCAAACAAGCCATTATATTGCCCATCTACAAAAAGCTGACCCAACGATCATGGATGATTGTAAAGTGATTTATCATGCGTAACGGGCTATATTACCCTAAGAAATGACTTATGGATTGGGATTCAAGACTCAGTTAAAAAACCCTGCCTCCCCCTTTTTCCCGATGATCGCAAAACCTGATGTATAAAAACTAAGAAAAGCCTACAATCCCTAAAAATTACAGAAACTCCTTGGAATTATCTCGCTCTACATTTGTGCACTGTGCATTTTCATTTTAGATGTACACTTTTTTCATAAATCAAAACTTTCAGTTTTCGCTCTCCCTTCATCCCGTAAACCAAAAAGGCAATAGATCACAACAAAATGAAAATTTTACAGTTCATGTACGGAAAAAAAATTTAAAACAATAACAAATGTTAGTAAAGAAAATTTATTCACACACCACAAATGAACACAAAAGTTTTTTTGTCCAAGTTTGGGTAATTCCACTAGTTCAACCCCAACAGCTTGGAATTTTATCAGAAAGAGATTTGCTCCACACATGCTTAAAAAATGGATTTGCATGTTTTAAACATGTTAAAGATGCAAATCACCTATGGATCCAAAGCATTTGAAGAGAATAACAAACGCTCATTAAATTCTCAAGTGAACGTGCGGTGGGATATTCACCCCAGTCAAACAAGCCATTATTTTGCATATCTACAAAAAGCTGACCCAACGATCATGGATGATTCTAAAGTGATTTATCATGCGTAACGGGCTATATTACCCTAAGAAATGACTTATGGATTGGGAGTCAAGACTCAGTTAAAAATCCCAGCCTCCCCCTTTTTCCCGACGATTGCAAAACCTGATATATAAAATCTAAGAAGAGCCTACAATCCCTAAAAATTACAGAAACTCCTTGGAATTATCTCGCTCTACATTTGTGCACTGTGCATTTTCATTTTAGATGTACACTTTTTTCATAAATCAAAACTTTGAGTTTTCGCTCTCCCTTCATCCCGTAAACCAAAAAGGCAATAGATCACTACAAAATGAAAATTTTACTGTTCATGTACGGAAAAAAAATTTAAAACAATAACAAATG
>NW_027182056.1:5000-20000 GCF_029961685.1 Aristolochia californica | reverse complement strand
TCGCCGGGACCTAATCAAAGGATCCATGCGTGCTCAAAGACGTAAAACAACTATTTGGGAAATGTTTCAAGGAAACGTGCATTCCCCGCTTTTTTTGGACAGAATAGACAAAACATTTTTTTTTTCTTTTGATATCTCCGAAATGATGAACCCAATCTTTAGGAATCGGACGGGGGAAAGCCTGGAATTAAAAACTTCAGATTATGAAGATTCTAAGCGGAAGGAGGCAAAAGAAAAGGGCAAAAACAAGGAGGAGAAAAAAAAGGAGAATGAACGGATAGCAATAGCAGAAACTTGGGATAGTATTCTATTTGCTCAAGCAATAAGGGGTTCGATGTTAGTAACCCAATCAATTCTTAGAAAATACATCGTACTGCCCTCATTAATAATAGCTAAAAATCTCGGCCGTATGCTATTATTTCAATTCCCTGAGTGGTACGAAGATTTTAAAGACTGGGATAGAGAAATGCACGTTAAATGCACCTATAATGGTGTTCAATTATCAGAAACAGAATTTCCAAAAAACTGGTTAACAGATGGTATTCAGATAAAAATCCAATTTCCTTTCTGTCTGAAACCTTGGCGCAATAAGGTAAGACCCCCCCTTGGAAGTCCAATAAAAAAGAAAGGAAAAAGAGACAATTTTTCTTTTTTAACAATCTGGGGAATGGAAGCTGAACTACCTTTTGGTTCTCCCCGAAAACGACCTTCTTTTTTTAAACCCGTTTGTAAAGAATTTGCAAAAAAAATTACAAAGTTGAAAAATAAATGTTTTCGAGTTCTAAAAGTTTTAAAAAAAAAAAAAAAAGGTTTCTAAAATTTGCAAAAGAAAAAACAAGTGGGGTTATCAAAAGAATTCTCCTTATTAAAAGTAAAAGAATAATAAAAATGAAAAGAATAATAAAAGAACTTGAAAAAGTAAACCCAATTTTATTATTGGGATTGAGGAAAGTATATGAACCGAATGAAAATAGAAAAGATTCTATAATCAGTAATAAGATTACCGATGAATCGATCATTCAAATTAGATCCATGGATTGGACAAATTATTCACTCACAGAAAAAAAAATCAAGGATCTGGCTAATAGTACAATCACAATTAGAGATCAAATTGAAAGAATCGCGGAGAAAAAAAAAATGGGAACTCCGGATATAAATCTTATTTCTAACAAGACGAGTTGTGATAATAAAAGATGGGAGTTTTTGAAAGATATTTTGTGGATATCAAAAAAAATAAGTGCGCGATTAATACGCAAATGGCACTATTTTCTGAAATCTTTCGTTGAAAGAATATACATTGGTATCCGTCTATCTACTATTAACATTCCCAGAAAAAATGCACAACTTTTACTTGAATCAATAAAAAAAACTCTCAATAAATACATTTACAATGATGAAACAAATCAAGAAGTAATTGATGAAACGAACCAAAATGCAATTCACTTTATTTCGACTGTAAAAAAGTCGCTTTCTAATATTAGTAATAAACATTCAAAGACTTATTGTGACTTATCTTCCTTATCCCAAGGATATGTATTTTACAAATTATCACAAATTCAGGTTATTAACAAGGATCCCTTTGGATCTGCACTTCAATATCATGGAGCATACACCTTTTTCAAGGATAGAATAAAGGTCACACGAGAAGTATCTGATTCAAAAACAAGGCGTAAAAAACTTCCGAATTCTGGAATCAATGAATGGAAAGACTGGTTAAGAGGTCATTATCAATACAATTTATCTCAGACTAGATGGTCCAGATTAGTACCGCAAAAATGGCGAAATAGAGTCAATCAACACCGCATGATTCAAAATAAAGACTTCAAATTTTTAGATTCATATGAAAAAAACCGATTCATTCATTACAAGAATGAAAATTCTTATGGAGAGAATTCATTGTCGAGTAAAAATAAAAAACAGTACAGATATGTTCTTTTAGCACATAAGTATATTAATTATGAGGATAGAAAGAACCCATATATTTATGGGTCCCCTTTACAGGTAAATGAGGGACGAAAGATTTCATATAATTACCACACACCTAAACTCGAATTATTTTATGTATTAGGGAGTACAGCTAGTAGTGATTATTTAGGGAAAGAGTGTATTATTGATACAGGTCAAAATCTAGATCGAAAATATTTTGAGTGCGGAATTCTAAATTTTTGTCTTAAAAAAAATCTCGATATTGAAACCAGGACTAACATGGGCGCGAGGACTAACATTAGCAAAGATACTAAGACGAGAACTAATGATTATAAAATAATTGAGAAAAAGGATCTTTTTTATCTCAATCTCATGATTGATCAAAAAATTAACCCATCCAATAAAAAAGGTTTTTTTTTTGATTGGATGGGAATGAATGAAGACGTGTTATATGGTCCCATACCGAATCTGGAACCTTGGTTCTTCCAAGAATTTAGACTGCTTTATGATGCATATAAGATTAAACCCTGGATTATACCAATCCAATTACTTTTTTTTAATTTTAATGGAAATGAAAATATTAGTAGAAATATCAATGGAAATCAAAAAGAGAGTCTTCGTATATCATCCAATCAAAAAGAAGAATATCTTGAATTAGAGAATCGAAATCAAGAAGAAAAAGAACAGCGGGGCCAAGAAGATTTTGGATCAGATCTACGAAACCAAAAGAATCTTGGATCAGATGCACGAAACAAAAAAAAAGATTTTGAAAAGGATTACGCGGAAACCGAATCAGACATTAAAAATAAAAAACGTAAAAAGAAAAGGAAATCTAAAAGCAAGAAGGAGGCAGAACTTGATTTTCTCCTGAAAAAGTATTTGCTTTTTCAATTGAGATGGGATGAACCTCTGAATCAAAGAATAATCAATAATGTTAAGGTATATTGTTTCCTGCTTAGACTGAAAAATCCAAGTGAAATTGCTATATCCTCTATTGAAAGAGGAGAAATGCGCCTGGATGTAATGCTGATTGATAAGGAGCTAACAATTACGGAATTGATAAGAAAGGGAATATTCATTATCGAACCGGTTCGTCTGTCTCTAAAACGGGATGGGCAATTTCTTATGTATCAAACCATAAGTATTTCATTGGCCCATAAGAGTAAGCACAAAACAAATCGAAGATTCCGAAAAAGGAAATATGTTGATGAGAATAATTTCGATGGATCTATTGCACAAGATAGAAAAACGCTTGGGAATGGAGACGAAAATCATTATGATTCACTTTTTATTCCTGAAAATATTCTATCTCCTGTACGTCGTAGAGAATTAAGAATTCTAATGGATTTAAATTCCGGAAATGGGAATGTTGTGGATAGAAATACAGTACTTTGCAACGGGAATAACATAAAAAATTGTGTGCAATTTTTAGATGAGAATAAGTATCTTGATACAGATACAAATAAATGCATTCAATTTAAATTGTTTCTTTGGCCCAATTATCGATTAGAAGATTTAGCTTGTATGGATCGCTATTGGTTTGATACCAATAATAGTAGTCGTTTCAGTATGTTAAGGATACATATGTACCCACGATACAGAATTATTTGATGATATATTATCTATTTTTTTTATGGTATATTTTCTTTTTCTATATATCACGCTCACATCCGGTAGACTAGGACAGACGTATTTACATGCACGCTGTCTTCCATTCCATTCTGATACATGATAGTAATAGTAATTCAATAACGTATTAATTGGATCTAGGAATGAATCGGCGGAATCTTCTTAGGCCAAAATCATTTTATATTTCGTGGGTGCAAAAATGTAACATGCTTTCGTATCCGAATCAAATTACAAATGAAATTGGATTTATTAAATTGTTTTTTTGATAAAAAACAAAGTACTATATGAATAAATCTGGATTCCTGTGTGTACCAGATTGAAAGATTGAAATAACTGTCATTATTATTATATTATTCCTGACCGGTAAAACCCATATTTGTGAAAAAGAAAGAAAAAAAAGAAAGAGAAGAATTATTTTTATGATAAAAAGTTCATTCATCTCAGTTATTCCGCAAGAAGAAAAAGGAAAAAACAGGGGATCCGTTGAATTTCAAGTATTCAATTTTACTAATAAGATACGTAGACTTACTTCACATCTAGAATTGCACAGAAAAGACTATTTCTCTCAGAGAGGTCTGCGGAAGATTTTGGGAAAACGTCAACGGCTGCTGGCTTATTTGTCAAAAAAAAATAGAGTACGTTATAAGGAATTAATTGGTCAGCTGAATATTCGGGAGCCAAAACCGCGTTAATTTGAGGATTGGGGATTCATTTGAATTATTTGGTTTATTAGTATTAGATCTTGAATTTTGATGAACCTCGTTTTGTTTTCGATAATTCATGAATAATGAATCGGGGAAGAAAACATATGACTGTACCGGCTACAAGAAAAGACCTCATGATAGTCAATATGGGTCCTCACCACCCATCAATGCATGGTGTTCTTCGACTCATCGTTACTCTGGATGGTGAAGATGTTATTGACTGTGAACCCGTATTAGGTTATTTACATAGAGGAATGGAAAAAATTGCGGAAAACCGAACAATTATACAATATCTGCCTTATGTAACACGTTGGGATTATTTAGCAACTATGTTCACGGAAGCAATAACGGTAAATGGACCAGAACAGTTGGGAAATATTCAAGTACCTAAAAGAGCTAGCTATATCAGAGTAATTATGCTGGAGTTGAGTCGTATAGCTTCTCATTTGTTATGGCTGGGGCCTTTTATGGCGGATATCGGTGCACAAACTCCTTTCTTCTATATTTTAAGAGAAAGGGAATTGCTATATGATCTATTTGAAGCTGCCACAGGTATGCGAATGATGCACAATTACTTCCGTATCGGAGGAGTAGCTTCTGATCTACCTTATGGTTGGATAGATAAATGTTTGGATTTCTGCGATTATTTTTTAACAGAGGTAGTGGAATATCAAAAACTTATTACGCGGAATCCCATTTTTTTGCAACGAGTTGAAGGAGTAGGCATTATTGGTGGAGAAGAAGCAATAAATTGGGGTTTATCAGGACCAATGTTACGAGCTTCCGGAATCCAATGGGATCTTCGTAAAGTTGATCATTATGAGTGTTACGATGAATTCGATTGGGAGGTCCAGTGGCAAAAAGAAGGAGACTCATTAGCTCGTTATTTAGTGCGAATCGGTGAAATGACGGAATCCGTAAAAATTATTCAACGAGCTATAGAAGGAATTCCGGGAGGGGCCTATGAGAATTTAGAAGTGCGACGCTTTGATGGAGGGCGCCATTCCGAATGGAATGATTTTGATTATCGATTCATTAGTAAAAAACCTTCACCCGCTTTTGAATTGTCGAAGCAAGAACTTTATGTAAGAGTAGAAGCCCCCAAGGGAGAATTAGGCATTTTTTTGATAGGAGATAATAGTGTTTTTCCTTGGAGATGGAAAATTCGTCCACCAGGTTTCATCAATTTGCAAATTCTTCCTCAGTTAGTTAAAAGAATGAAATTGGCTGATATCATGACGATACTAGGTAGTATAGATATCATTATGGGAGAGGTTGATCGTTGAAATGACAATTGATACGACAGAAATACAAGCTATCAATTCTTTTTCCAGATCGGAGTATTTAGAAGAAGTCTATAGCCTCATATGGGCGCTTGTCCCTATTTTTACTCCTGTATCAGGAATCACAATAGGAGTACTCGTGATTGTGTGGTTAGAAAGAGAAATATCTGCAGCATTACAACAACGTATTGGGCTTGAATACGCCGGTCCTTTGGGAATTCTTCAAGCTCTAGCGGATGGGACTAAGCTACTTTTGAAAGAGGATCTTCTCCCATCTAGGGGGGATATTCGTTTATTCAGTATCGGCCCGTCTATAGCGGCCATATCCATTTTTTTTAGTTATTCAGTAATTCCTTTTGGGTATCGCCTTGTTCTGGCCGATCTCAGTATAGGTGTTTTTTTCTGGATCGCCATTTCCAGTATTGTCCCTATTGGACTTCTTATGTCAGGATATGGCTCGAATAATAAATATTCCTTTTCAGGTGGTCTACGAGCTGCTGCTCAATCGATTAGTTATGAAATACCATTAACTCTATGTGTGTTATCAATATCTCTACGTGTGATTCGTTGGAACATCAACTTTACCTTACCCACTTGTTTTAGGAAAGAAGATTGAATGTACTGATTGTATAAATATCTTCACTTTTCTTTATTCATCACTTGGGTCGATGAGCTAAACCAGATAGTTATATGAGTGAAACAAAACTGCTTATTAATTTGCAGTAATAAGATTGATTCTCATTCCCTATGTACGAGAGTAAGGTAGAAGTAAACATAAGCAGCGTAAACTGTTTACCCCAAGATTGGATGATTAGTCATCATGGCTTGAAGCGGGTACAAAAGATCACTTGTATGGGTTTTTACAATTTTATCCATATTTTGAATCAATCAAAAAAAGGGTGGGTGGTTAGGAACACTAAGATACGCAAAGGATTAGTAATGGAAATAATGTAAGGTATCCAAAGAGATATTTTTGCATGAAAGGAATCATAATGAGGGCTTTACGTTGGTAGAAATGATCAAGGAGTACTTCCCGATGATTCCGATCCAGAGTATACTCCTACCCACTGATTAAAGAAATAACTATTGGGAACGAAATAATCCTTTATTTTATTTTTTAGAATCCCCTTCTGAGAAAGAAGAACAGGAACGAAAGAAATGGAATGCAATAGGAAAAATTAAAATGATAAGAGATCTTTTTTTATTCTTTTTTTTTCTGATCTACATTTATATAGATGGAATGGAATTCTTATCAGGATTCATGAATTGGTGCGGGGTCTAATTATTTTTCGTAATCGCGCAATCTATGGGTCGAAATTTTTACCGATACAGCGCATATTTTATTGAAGGATTCAGTTATTGCTGAACAAAGAAAAATTTTGTAATTTGCATTAAAAAAAAAAATAAGGATGAGATCAATTCCGAAGCACTTTTATTTGTTATTATAGCAGACAGAATTCCATTGGTTTAATTAGGGACTCCCCGATGCATCTTTACTCTAGCTACTCCACAAAAAAAGCAAGCCGGGGGAATACCAAGTCAGTCCTTAAATTTATTTGTGGCCATCGAGGAGCCGTATGAAGCGGAGGTCTCATGTACGGTTCTGGAATAGCGATAGGAACAGTGATGTTATCATCGACTATAATTATCTAACAGTTCAAGTACGATTGATATAGTTGAGGCACAGTCTAAATATGGTTTTTGGGGGTGGAATCTTTGGCGCCAACCCATAGGGTTTATAGTTTTTCTAGTTTCTTCCCTAGCAGAATGTGAGAGATTACCCTTTGATTTACCAGAAGCGGAAGAGGAATTAGTAGCAGGTTATCAAACCGAATATTCGGGTATAAAATTTGGTTTATTTTACATTGCGTCTTACCTAAATCTACTAGTTTCTTCATTATTTGTAACAGTTCTGTACTTGGGGGGGTGGAATTCCTCTATTCCGTACATATTCATTCCGAAGCTTTTCGGAATAAATAAACCTGGTGGGGTCTTTGGAACGACAATTAGTATCTTCATTACATTAGCTAAAGCTTATTTGTTCCTGTTCATTCCTATCACAACAAGGTGGACTTTACCTAGGATGAGAATGGACCAACTATTAAATCTTGGATGGAAATTTCTTTTACCTGTTTCTCTAGGTAATCTATTATTGACAACTTCTTTCCAACGCCTTTCGCTGTAACAGAATATGAAATTCTAGGTTCATAACCTCTCTCAAGCAAGAGAAAGAAACATCAAATTATTCATGGATATCCACGATATGTTCCCTATGGTGACTGGGTTCATGAATTATGGTCAACAAACAGTACGAGCTACAAGGTACATTGGTCAAAGTTTCATGATTACTTTATCCCACGCGAATCGTTTACCTGTAACTATTCAATATCCTTATGAAAAATTGATCACATCAGAGCGTTTCCGCGGTCGAATCCACTTTGAATTTGATAAATGTATTGCTTGCGAAGTATGTGTTCGTGTATGTCCCATAGATTTACCTGTTGTTGATTGGAGATTGGAAACAGATATTAGAAAGAAACGGCTGCTTAATTATAGTATTGATTTTGGAATCTGTATATTTTGTGGCAACTGCGTCGAGTATTGTCCAACAAATTGTTTATCAATGACTGAGGAATATGAACTTTCTACTTATGATCGTCACGAATTGAATTATAATCAAATTGCTTTGGGTCGTCTACCAGTGTCAATAATGGGGGATTACACAATTCAAACAAACAATTATGAATATGAATTCCACTCAAATAAATAAAAATAGCCGCGGATAAACTAAACCCCTTTTCCTTTTTCAATAATGATAATGATTACCAAAATTACCAAATTACTAAGATTCTGTTTTGATCAGGGTTCTTTCTTTTTGGTTCGGCAGTAACCACAAATCATAAATATAACTACTGATTTGTGGGAATCATGGCTTTATTTGAATTGAAAATGGAATTCATATATCTGTGGTTATTTCGAAATATACAATTCCGAACTACACTTTCACTTTCAGATACAGAAGTGGGATTGGTCCAATAACAGTATCTACGTCAATCCACATCCCATTAAGATTTAATTCAATTAAGAACGTATCATCATTGACAAGAAAAAAATAGGGTAACCCCCTTTTCCTGGCCCGGTCAGTAAGGTCATGAAATATTTCTACTTAATTTATCTCTTATTTTACGCATAATGGATTTACCTGGACCAATACATGATATTCTTTTAGTATTTCTGGGATCAGGACTTATATTAGGAAGTCTCGGAGTGGTATTACTTACGAGTCCAATTTTGTCTGCCTTTTCTTTGGGATTGGTTCTTGTTTCTATAGCCTTATTCTATATTCCATCTAACTCCTATTTTGTAGCTGCTGCACAGCTCCTCATTTACGTGGGGGCCGTAAATGTCTTAATCATATTTGCCGTGATGTTCATGAAAGGTTCAGAATATTCCAATTATTTCTCTCTTTGGACCGTTGGGGATGGGGTTACTTTACTGGTTTGTACAAGTATTTTGTTTTCATTAATTACTACTATCTTAGATACGTCGTGGTACGGGATTATTTGGACTACAAGATCAAGCCAGATTATAGAACAGGACCTGATAAGTAACGTTCAACAAATTGGGATTCATTTATCAACGGATTTTTATCTTCCATTTGAACTTGTTTCTATAATTCTTTTAGTTGCTTTGATAGGTGCAATTGCTATGGCTCGTCAGTAAAAAAGAGTTAGGATTAGAAATAAAAAATCAAAGAAAAAAAAAAAAAAATAAGGCCTCGGCCTTGTTCTGCCTTATTGCTTATTGTTAGTACATCTATTTTCCTTCAATTCTATTTTTGTTCATATGGAATGTCAAATAATAAAAGGTTTAGTTCTATCCATTGCCAATGCTTTCGTTTGTTACGCACTTGTTATATTCGAGTCAATCAAATCGGTTAAAAAATTGTTGTTCATATTGAAATGAATCGAGATTGATGAGGAGTTAGTCAATGATGCTCGAACACGGACTTGTTTTGAGTGCCTATTTATTTTCTATCGGTATTTATGGATTGATCACAAGTCGAAACATGGTTAGAGCACTTATGTGCCTTGAGCTTATACTGAATGCGGTTAATCTAAATCTCGTAACATTTTCTGATTTATTTGATAGTCGTCAATTAAAAGGAGACATTTTATCGATCTTTGTTATAGCTATTGCCGCCGCTGAAGCAGCTATTGGACCGGCTATTGTTTCGTCGATCCATCGTAACAGAAAATCAACTCGTATCAATCAATCAAATTTGTTGAATAAATAATCGTAGTCGTAATGATATAGATATAAATAAACACAGATATCCTTCTATATTCTATATATATATATATATATGGATAGAATATGGATAAATAGATATAATTTATCTAATTCTAAAATTAGAATTAACATGTCTAACTAATTCATGTTTGCCGAAACGTAAGAAATCAAAGTATCCTGGCTCTTTCTCATGAACAGATCCAGCAATCTATTGATTCTAAAAAAACAAATTAAGGTAACCCACTGATTCGTCTGGTGTCTAGAATACATGATTTATTTACTACTTCTTTTTTTACCAGATCGAAAATCAAATTAATAATAATAATATTCAAAAATTTTATATATCCAATGTCACATTCAGTAAAGATTTATGATACCTGTATAGGATGTACTCAATGTGTACGAGCGTGTCCCACAGATGTATTGGAAATGATACCTTGGGACGGCTGTAAAGCTAAGCAAATAGCTTCTGCTCCAAGAACGGAGGACTGCGTAGGTTGTAAAAGATGTGAATCCGCTTGTCCAACGGATTTCTTGAGCGTCCGGGTTTATTTATGGCATGAGACAACTCGCAGTATGGGTCTAGCTTATTGATACGTTCTAGAAAACTCCACTTGAATACATTTGATTCCTCTTTACCGACAAAGACCCGTACTCGGGAAAATAGAATAGAATATATTATTCTGGGGGCGGGTCTTTCTGGTCAAAGTCTATCTTGTCTTTACCACGAGCTATTTTCCTTGGTTAACAATAATTGTTATTTTGCCGATATCCGCGGGTTTGTTAATTTTTTTTCTCCCTCATAGGGGGAATAAGGGGGTTAGATGGTATACTATGTGCATATGCTTTTTAGAGCTGCTTCTAACAACCTATGCATTCTGTTATCATTTCCAATTCGACGACCAATTAATCCAATTGGAGGAGGATTATAAATGGATAAATATTTTTGATTTTCACTGGAGACTGGGAATTGATGGACTTTCCATAGGACCCATTTTACTAACGGGATTCATTACTACTTTAGCTACCTTAGCGGCTTGGCCAATTACTCGGGATTCTCGATTGTTCCATTTCCTTATGTTAGCAATGTACAGTGGTCAAATAGGATTATTTTCCTCTCGAGACCTTTTACTTTTTTTCGTCATGTGGGAGTTAGAATTAATTCCTGTTTACCTACTTCTATCCATGTGGGGGGGTAAGAAACGTTTGTACTCAGCTACAAAGTTCATTTTGTACACTGCAGGGGGTTCCATTTTTCTTTTAATAGGAGTTCTAGGTATGGGTTTATACGGGTCGAATGACCCAACATTAAATTTTGAAACATCAGCTAATCAATCATATCCCGCGGCATTGGAAATAATATTATATTTGGGCTTCCTTATTGCTTATGCTGTCAAATCACCGATTATACCCCTACATACATGGTTACCAGATACCCATGGGGAAGCACATTACAGTACATGTATGCTTCTAGCCGGAATCTTATTAAAAATGGGAGCATATGGATTGATTCGGATCAATATGGAATTATTACCCCATGCTCATTCTATATTTTCTCCATGGTTGATGATAGTAGGAGCAATTCAAATAATCTATGCAGCTTCAACTTCTCCTGGTCAAGGCAATTTTAAAAAGAGAATAGCCTATTCTTCCGTATCTCATATGGGTTTCATAATTATAGGAATTGGTTCCATAACCGATACGGGACTCAACGGAGCCATTTTACAAATAATCTCTCATGGATTTATTGGTGCTGCACTTTTTTTCTTGGCGGGAACGAGTTATGATCGAATACGTCTTGTTTATCTCGACGAAATGGGCGGAATTGCGATCCCAATGCCAAAAATATTTACCATGTTCAGTAGTTTTTCGATGGCTTCTCTTGCATTGCGGGAATGAGTGGTTTTGCTTCGGAGTTATTAGTTTTTTTTGGAATAATTACTAGCTCTAAATATTTTATAATTCCCAAAATACTAATTACTTTTGTAATGGTTATTGGAATTATATTAACTCCTATTTATTCATTATCTATGTTACGCCAGATGTTCTATGGATACAAGCTTTTCAATGTTACAAACTCTTATTTTTTTGATTCTGGACCACGAGAATTATTTATTTCGACCTGTATCTTTTTACCTGTAATAGGTATTGGTCTTTATCCCGATTTCGTTCTCTCGTTATCAGTTGACAAGGTCGAAGCTATTCTATCTAAATTTTTTATAAATAATTAGATAGAATAAGACATAAAGTCAAAAACTCCTTTGATTTTTAAAATCATTTTATTTTCTATAACTATAAATGAAAAAATCAAAAGAAAAAGAGTGAAGTGGTTTTGAATTGTAATCAGAAACATCCGGAGTTTTTGAGAACCAATGTAATGGTTCTCAAAAACTCGAAAAACTTTCGCTATCTAAGGGGACCACTATGGACTCTTCAAGCTTTTTCTTCAATTAGATGTTAATGTGAATGAACCATAACTATGTAGTCCTACCCCTAATAGATTGACCCCGAAATAACATATCCAAATTATAAGAAATCCCGCAGAAGCCACAATTGCGGAATTCACACCTTGCAAACTTTGAGCCGTTCTAGTATGTAAATAAATTGCGAATATGGTCCAAGTAATAAATGCCCAAGTTTCCTTAGGGTCCCAATTCCAATAAGATCCCCATGCCTCATTAGCCCATACTGCTCCCGAAAGAATACCTATGGTTAAAAAAGTAAATCCTAGACTAATAACACGATAACTCCAATGATCCAACCGTCGAGTAAATTGAGACTTGTGATAATTTCTAAATGAAAGAAAGGAGGTGCTTTGTAAAACACTTCCTTTTTCATTTAAGTATTGTATCTCATCAAAATAAAATGATCCAATTAGTAAATTTTTACTTTTATCAAGAATATCTATGTTTTTTCTAAGTGTAATGACTAAAAGAGCTACTGATAATAACGATCCGCATAAAAGAGCTGCGTAGCTCAATAACATCATACTCACGTGCATCATTAACCACTGGGATTGTAGAGCAGGCACTAATATTGCGGATTGCTGCATTTCAGTTAAAAGTCCCGAAGTGGCAAAGCCTTGAGTCAAAATAGTACCTGGAGCTGTTATTGCGCTTAAATCATTTTTATGGTTCCGTATTTTCGAAACCATATGAAAAATGGAGAAACTCCACGAAAGGAACATTAATGATCCATATAAATCATTTAATGGGAAATGTCTCGAATAAATCCAACGAGTAACTAATAATCCTGTTATACAGAAAAAAGTAACTATCATACCTTTTTCTGACGAATCACATAGTCCTACGATTTCATGAACTAGTAATTTCATTAAATGAATCGTAATGACAATTGAAATGATCGAAAAAGAGATGTGAGTTAATATATGTTCTAAAGTATCAAATATCATAAAAAACGATTAAAAAAAAAAGAAAAGGGGGTTTTCAATTATAGAAATCCGGAATTGAATTCAGTATAGGATCTATTGTGCCCTTTTAGAGAATGCCGCCACTCGGATTCGAACCGAGATGCTCTGGCACTGCTTCCTAAGAGCAGCGTGTCTACCAATTTCACCATGGCGGCTTGATCGAAATAATAATAGCCCAGATTAGATTCATTCGTCGATGCAATCAATGTTATTTATTTTCCGAAATATTAGAAAGGAATGGTTGAATAAAAAAAAATTGTTCAAATAAATATTTGAACGTTCAATAATACTTAGCTTAGTATCATGATATGTTATCAGTTTTAACAATGGGATTTCATGTAGTATAAGTTTTCCCGGAACAGTTGGATTTAGATGATTATGTCCTTAGTCTACATATATAACTAAGAATTTCCTTTTCCAATCTATTTCTGTATAATTCATTTTCCATTTATCTGATTTAATGCATGCGAAAAAAAAAAACAAGTGAAGTGATGGGGAAAATGACAATCCCCATCTCGTGAATTATAAAAACATAAAAAGTGAAATCCTTATCTTGTATGTAACTGCTTTTGTTTGAAGTTTGAAAAAAAAAAAGAGTCCCTTTTTTAGACTCCCGTTAGACAGAAAAATGGAATTCGTTTTCTACATGCGAAAATAAAATATCGGGTTCTATCTCATATGGATGAGTTCAAAACATTAGTTAATGTAAATTATTAATTTTCTATTGTATATTGTAAATCATCCAATTCATCGAGTGATATTGATTTAGAGTATTGTATTCCAAGGCCTTATTATTGTCGCACAAAAAAACTTTTTGAATGCCCAGTAGAAATAGATTTAGCTAGGGATAAAGCCTTTTCCCTGGCCCAATAACCTCTTTTTTTCCAAATATTTCTACGAATACGCTTCTTTGACATAGAAGTACGTTTCTTTGGAACTGCCATCTTAAAATAAAAAAGTTACTCATTTAGATAGTTGGATGTGAAAGACATGTATTGCTCAAAAAGGATCGTTCTTTCTATCTTTCTATTCATTATCCCATATTTATTCTATAGCGATACCCTCTTGATTTGATTACATAAAAAATATGGATACATGTACATCGATATAGTATCACTCGGGATAAAAATAAAATAAAAAATAAAAGTTTAAGATAAGAGCAGAACCTTACCTATACTTACCTATATCTATTTAAGAAACAATAATGTAACATTTTCTATTATCTATTAATTAATAAATTTAATCAATCTCGAAAGTAGAGTATCCATAATTATTAATTATTAATATTAAATAAAGACTAATAAAATTAATTGATAAAGAAAAAGAATATTAATTGGAGTAATCCTTTATTTAAGTTTTATGCAAAATAACGAGTATTATAGGATTTCTAATAAACATAAGTTTTTTTTATTGGAATAAAAGCTAATCAATCAGTTCCACAATGAATTAGTTAGTAACTAGTCCTAAACTAACTAAAATAAACTCGATCTTTATTAGATCGAGTTATTGGCAAATGCTATATTCCAGAATCAAGAATCAAGTCTTTTTTTTGATAGAATTTTGTCTTACTATATGGATATAAATCGCCGTAGTATTAGAATGATTGAAAATCTCATACTCTGTTCTATATGTTATGTTAATAAATATCTTATTAATTACTAAGCATTAATAGTAAAATTAAAATAGTAATTTAATTTGGTTATTTGAGGAAATGCAACTTCTCAATTCGAATAAT
>NW_027182055.1:7500-25900 GCF_029961685.1 Aristolochia californica | reverse complement strand
GCCAAAGCGGAGGATGCAAAAGAGTAAGATGAATAGAAGAAGTAGGCAAGGGAGACTTCCGATTCAATAGGGCAGGAAAAGCCCCTCGATGATTCTACGGGGCAGGGGTCTCCTTCGACGAATGAATTTCAAGTCCAAAGATGGGAGCCTATCTGCTACCTAATCCTTGCCTCCAGTGAAGCCCACCCCACTGAAAATGATTTGCCGTGCGCCTTATGTGATAGGGGGGCAGCAAACTCACACGCCACACCATGTTGGAAGGCCTGTCGCCCTATCTTCGTCTCTTTGGGAGTAATGTAAACAAGAAAGGTGCTATTAAATAAAGGAAGAATCCTGGTGGGGTAAACAAATCAAGCTCCTTTAGCTGCTATGATTGTTAGAGCTCTGTTCGACCTTCATAGGGCTATCTAAGTTCTTGCCCGACTAAAAGAAAAGAAAGGCCCATAGGCATTTATAGGGGAAACTTCCTATATGAATGATGGGGGGGAAGGTGGTCAGTCTAGGTTAAACCTAGCCCAATCTCCGAGGAGCTCCCCTAATGTTCTACCTGTGACGACGCCTCATTAAGACGGGCTCCATCCGAATTGAGGATTTGGCTATAGATTAGCTCAGCGCTATGTACGGCTACCCGATCTCGACAAGGCCAGTAGGCGGCTAGCGGTACCAAAAAAGTACAGAGGACTGCCCGCAGGTTAGTTTGTCTGCCCCACCAGGGGGCTCTTCAAGCTGATGAGGGGCGGTGGGAAAGGGAGGGATTGATATGGTCAATCAAAGCTTCCGAACTAACTACTAACTGGACTGAGACCAAGCTTTTAAAGAGTAATTCATTTCTATCGTTATATAAGCTACTTATTCGCTTTAGGGCCTAGCGCTTGCCTTCCCCACCGACCTTGGCTATTTGAGGCTATATGCTGCTCTTCTTTTCATATCCAATGTGCTGCTATTCTTTCCTATGAAAGATTGCTAACGAAATTGTCATGAAGCATGAAGAAAGGAGCCCAAAAGTCCCATTTTCTTGCGCCGGTAACATAACATCATGCTCGGACTTCGTTCAAGTGAAGTCCTTTTGCTTAGCGCGCTGCTCATAGCTGCAGTCCCGGTGTCTGGAATAGCACACATAGACGGACTTCGCTGCGTAGGTTGCCCTCCTTAAAAACAACTTCCCGCTTGTCTTCCTCTGTGTGCTTATGCCCCTTCCTTTAGGTTTGTTTCAAAGGAGATTGCCCTATGAAATCAAAAACTTGACACATACCTTCGGTTTAGTATTCCTCAGCTACAGACGCAGTAAGCCCTTGCCAGAAAAGAGTTTGGTTGCTATAGTAATGGAGCAGGTGCATCTATTTAATTTAAATAGAAGTCGGTGGCGGAGTAGGCATAGGCGGTGAATTGGAGATACCTGCAAAAGGAAATGCCGACTCGTGAAAGAGAAGATGTCTGGAGACATAGAGGCGTCCGGTGGCCAGATCAAGGCACTTGTATTGTAGCCTTTTTGGTTATCGCCATAACCAAAAAAGAAAGATAGATGGTGTAGAGCGCAGCTGCAATTTCTTGTGTATGGTCGAAGCCATGGGAAGCAACGGCAACCAAAGACTCTCAAATGGCTGTAAACCCGGTACCCGATGAAAGATTCAAAAGCACTTTGATTAGGGCATTGAGTCTGCGCTTCCTAAATCCCACTTCGGAAGAGCAGATGTCGCGCTCACAGCAAGGCATGCTTATCCATGTCATTCTACGGGATAAGGTAAGAAGAGAGCAAGGCGCGCAATCCCCGACCGAGTATTTAAAGTAGGAAATCACACCAGAAAGCTTTACCCTAACCTGCTGCTCTTTTGGCAGCCACTACGGGCCCACACGAGCAGCGAGCAAAGCTCAAGCCACACATTTGTACCAGTCCAATAGCAAGAACCAGGGCAAGCAAGGCAATTTAGCGCAGCAAACAAAGCTCTACCGCGCAGCATCAATAGTTGCAATCCCGCTTAGTACGCGCACAAGCTCCACACCGCGCCCCCTCGTGCGTTAAGCTAGAGCTAAAGCTCCTTACCTACGAGAGAAAAAGTCCCTCGTGCCTTCGTCATGAGGCCTGCTCCTTCAGAGCCTTATAGCGTAGCGCTTACGCAACATAGCTCTACTACTCAAGTAGGAGCTTTCTTTAAGCGTAATAGCGTACTTTACAAGCATTGAAAGCGTCCGCCTTCGGCTCACTTCACAGAAAGTCTCCCGAAGGGATATACATTCTAGGTCTCTAAAAGCAAACTAAGGAGATGGTTATTTAGGACGAGTACTTAACTGCCAAAAGCCTTCTCGCTTACGCTAACAGGCAGTCTCGGTCAAAGCAGAGGGAGAAAAAGGACTACTACTCCAAAGCTCTAGGAACGGAGTCGAGTGAAGCACACATCGCTCGCAAAGGGGAAGTTTCCCTTCCCTGCTCGGGTTTTCAAGTTTGGTTGGCCCACTTCCAAAGTGACAGATATCCGATGATCTCTAATTCACTTTCTTTTGCAATCAAGTTCAGCCCCGATTGACTTTGTGTTCCGAGGAAAAATGGTCCTACCTAATTTAACTGGTAGAGGAATTGTCTATTCCAATCTCGTATCAGGATTGGGTTCTAATAAACTATATAATCAATGCGGCGTGTGGTTGATTTACCCGAGATGGATTTTTTTCCTTTATCATTATGCGGGACGCTGGGCTGATGCCGTCGCAGTCTGATTAACGGCGAGTACTCTTGGACATAGCCGTCGCACGATGAGGGACAGGCCGCTCAAACGCACTTCTTGACATAGCCGTCGCGGGTAGAAACCGCCCAAACATGCTTTTCACGGCCGTCGCGCGCTGAGGTAGAAATCGCCCAGAACACGCCGCTCAAATTGAAGCTGAGGTAGGGACCGCCCAGACACGCTTCTGGCATTAGATAAGTTATCCGTCGTGGGGTAGAAGCCGCCCAGAAGCACTGTTCGGATGGGACTGATCATCCGTCGCATACTGAGGTACAGGCCGCCCAGTAGCGTTCTTCGATTTAGGCAAGTTGCCCGTCGCGCGTTGAGGGGGATACCGCCCAGCAACACTTCTCGAGTTGAATCGACCGTCGGTTTTTGGGGCCACTTGTTGATAGTGAGCCGTGCTTTGTTTCTCTTCCACTTTCGCCAGGTACTGGCGGAAAAAGCGTTCATCAAAATTAATGACGAGTTTCATGGTTCCGGTAGCCTCCGCTTGGAGATGGAAGGTGGAGGGGTCCCACCGGGTATGCCAGAAAATCTGTACGCGCGCTGGTGCAGACTTTCGTGTTCGTCAGGGCTATGGCCCAGTCGGAACACTTTTTGTAAAGATTGTGGGTTCGTCCCCTCTTGGAAGGTCGTCGAACTGTGCGCGCCCTCTCGTGGACTGGATCCTTCGATTCGAAACAAAGAAGCGGATGGAGGCAAAATGGAACTGAATTAAGATTGGGAAAGTACAAAAGGTATTTTGACAGTGGGGGGTACAATGCTTTTTAGGAGAGGTCTCTGTAGTGGTGTATAGGCGCGAGCGAGGCTTTGTATGTTTGTTCTTTGGCCTTCAACCGTAATTTGCGAGACTTCCTGCTATGATTGAACCTTCGCAGTGTTGTAACTTCTGTGCTTTTCGCGAGTGTAAGCTCAGTGTGGAAGAGATTGAAGGTGTGGGTGAGGCTTTTGAGGATGCTGTGGACTCTGGTGGGATGCTTAGGCTCTTGGTGTTTGATGCTCTGGCGATCTCTCTGGTTTTCTGATCGATCCTTTATTAAGTCAAAATCCCTTTATATGCTAGAATTTCAGTTATTGGAGTGGAGGAGTGGACGTAAGTGTGACTCGCCCACTTCCTGTTGGTTAAGGAAGCTTGCAGCAGGTCTTCTCCGTCGCGAATGGCTCTGAGTGATCAGCTTTCGACACGTGGACGTCGGTTGTGCGAACCGTCTGGTGTGGCTGACGTCATCGCGCTTGTGCGCCTTGCGCACGTGCTCCGTTGCGGACTCGCGCGAGCTTTGTTGGGGGTGAAAGGTGTTGAGATTGGATTGGTTGCAGGAGGCGGGCCCGCACTTTTGGAAGCCGCTCGTGTGAAGTCGCGCTAGGCTGACCCGCATGGGCTTTGCCCCGCACTGGTATGGAGTTAAGGGGAACGACTCCCTCTTTAGGGTGGGTTAGACCATTCCAGGTCACAGGTGCATGTGAACGGCCTTCTGTTCGCTTTTGATTAATCACCTGGGCAGGACATCAAGCGCTTTAACCCCCGCTTTTCAGTCTGTGTGCCGTGGATTAGCAGATTGCGGTAGTTCGAATGGACCTATGCCTTAAGCTTTGCTTGGTTGGCGCTTGCTCAGCTCTAGCTTTGCCTGCCTCGCTCTCCTCTCTAAAGAATGGTCCGTTAGTCGTTGGTTTAGTAAGGTACGTTGTTCGTTCTAACGCGTGGTCAGGGTCCACACGAGCTGGCCTCCTGGAACAAATCTCTTAGAGAAAGAGGATGTGCGCAAGCCTTCCAGCCATAGGCATATTTGCTTTCCGGGGCAGATGCATATAGCACCTTTCTCGAGTTTAGTCTATAGAAGACATCCTGACATATGAGTTTTTGCCCGTTCGGTCTACTGACACCTAAGCATGTAATGAGCCGGGCTGCCAAGCGCGCTTCGCCGTATTCGTATTGCTTCAATCGAAAGGAACCGCGCGTACGCTAGAAAGACATATATATAGGCTTTTCTTATCATATGGATCGCTTTTCGTTACTCATAGGCATACATTGCAGTCTAATCTGCTTTCTAACTTTAGGAGACCGAGAAAAAAACACTTTTTTGATCCTCCTCGAGCCTACTCTCGTTTTTCGAATTAAGCTTCCATTTAGTTGGTGCAGATGCTGAAGGATCAGCTGATACGCGATAGGAAAGGCTTTCGATCGAAGCTCTCGAACTTCTTTCGAAGTCAGTAAGTTTAGGATTCGGTTTCCGATCCGGTTGGTGTTCCGACATCCCGAATCGAGATGGCTCTAAACTAAGGTTTGCCTACCTCTCTAGTTACAGAGAGAGGCCACACCAACCCTGCTTCGAAGCCTTAATTCTAGTTCTAGCTAGAAATCTCACTAGAAAACTAGCTATTTCGATCTAGGTAAAGTGATGACAACGAAAAGGCGTTTTTTTAAGCCTGAGGGGCAGAATCGCCCGAGGAAATCTAGACTATACATGCAAGAGTCAGACTCTTGCCCTGCCAGCATAGACGCTTCTGGACACACAAAGTTCTGAGGAGCAAAACAGCGTACCGTCTATTGTTGTTAAGACTATCTAGCTAACGCTCAAAGCTCGTGCGCGGAGGTTTTCCTGAGGGACCAGACTGTTGATTATGTTTTTTTTTTGTTATAGAGAGCTTCAAGTTTATAGTCAGAGTATGGCATTCTGTGGGGAAGCAAAGCTTCTAAGTCGCTTCTAGAATGACGACATCTTTAGTTGCCGCCCCCTACATAGAGCGCCTATCGGATCGACAGGCAAGCTACTTTATTGAATTGAAGTGATCAGCTAGCTCCTCCCATGAGTCAAAAAACCTAACCTCAATCCCCCCAGTCTACCAGGTAGCATGATGTTTTTTATAGATGCCCAGCCCATGATCGTCAAAGTGCGGTCACCATCAATTTCAATTATGAGTTTGAGACACGGTGGATGTTTTGGTGGTGCCCTATGAGCCTATGATTTCAAAGAAGACCTAGTATGATTAATTTTCTCCAAGCAGAAAAGCAGTCAATCCAGTAAGAAAGGAACTAAAGCGGTTACGTTGATAAGATCTGCAGCAGTTCCTAATTCAATTGTTGAGACACCTGACACCAGCATTGGATTTGACCTTTGGTCTTTCTATTCTCCAGAGCCCCCACTCGTAGTTAAAAAGAGTCTGCTGTCTCTAATTCCCATCTGTCTATTAGTGAAAGCGGAATCCCATTATCTCATCTATTAGTAAAGACGCTACGCCCCGTCTAAAGAGTGCACCTCGCCTTCTGACTCTGACTTCGTAGTCGAGACTCACTTACTCTCCGATAGCGTTGGTAATCTTTCCCTATCTAAAGAGCTACCTTCGGCACCCTAAACTGTGAAGAAAAGTTAGCACGTTCCGAAACGTCTAAGTAGCGACTGACTTTTAGTTATAGCGGATCGAACTCGTTTACATATGAAATTCGTTGGAAATGGAGCTAGTTACACTCGACCTCGGACTATCTAAAGAAAGAGCATAAGCTTTTACATCACCAACTCTTAAAAAGCCTTACTCCCAGGGATCCAAAGAAGTACAAGTAGGATCACCAAGGAAGGGAGCAGATAGCAACCCACTGACGCAAGAACTTAGACGGAAAAAGAGATTGATTGACTTTGTGTCTTAGCATTGCAGGAAGGGAATCTTCAGTTAATGAATCTTTTCTATCGAAAGAAAGCCTCATATCCTACCCCCTAGCCTTATTCCAGCCTCGGCTTCGGCTCTTACAGATCTATTCATTCCATCGATCCTGCCTTTATTTACGAAGATTCGCTTTGTAGTTGGTTTGTGAAAAGCCGACTCTACTAGAATACCAGGGGGAGAATCGCACTCTTCTAAATTCATTACAAAAATCTTGCATCTCCGCTACTTCTCTTAGGTCACTCCTACCTTCGGTCCCCTATGGCTTCCCTCCCTCTTTCTTGGTTGACTTTCTTAAAAGCGAGGACTTACTATTGAGCGTCTGTAACCCCGCTTCGTACCTTTTAAGTAAAGAATGCTCTTATCCGTGGCAGTCAAAGCTCCCTCTAGCCCTTTCGCTTCTTGTATTAGCACCGAAGAAAAATGTCTGATTTTTCTTATATCAAATATAATACTCGTAGAATGACTTTTCAAGAATGCCAGTTGGCTAATAACCGGGAAAAATGATAGCAAGGAAGACTGAAAAGAGAAGAAGTGAGGCTAGATTCAACCACCGCTTCGCCCCTGAAGAGATCATTCCCGAGCCCGAGCAAGCAGGCCCCTTTCCTTGTTAGTAGATCATCCTCCCTCCCTCGGACTTATGACTTTTGGTCCATCTCCCGAGTCCTCTCGTCTTTTAGTCTTGTCTTCAATTGCCTCCTTCCTCCCCAGTTGGTCCTGGCTTGTTTTAAAGTTCTCATAGCCTGGCCTGGGGTTAGTTGAGTCCGGCCTCTAAACCTCTCGCGTCTTCAAGCCGTGCCGTCCAGATCTACTTTTCTCTTGGCTGCTAGCTCTATGCCTAAGACAGGAGAATCAGAATCTACAAAATGTAAATTCATGGAATCAGCAGAACTTGGCACTCCTCCATCGTAGCCTAGCCCCTGTCTTTAACAAGTAAGCAAGCTCCGTCTCTGTCCCAGGCTCTAAGAATCAATCTGTCTAGAACCCCGCTTACTCTCTCGTTCTCACTGGAGCATCTTCAACCCAGAAGAATGAAATCAAGCTATTTCCTTCCCCAGACTATGGTCTAGCTGCCGTTGGTCATCTCCCTTGGTCCTCTCTCAAAGGCAGTCGAGAACCCGCTTCCTACCTAGGATTAAGTACCGGCTTGGCTTGGTGCCCTTGTTCCCTACCTAAAGAGAAAGAGCATCTTCAACCCTCTCCAATTCAGAAAAGCATCAAAGTGAGCCCCTCGATGCAGTGGGTTCTTTCCACCCTTTGAACTATCTGGCTAAACGCATTAGTCCTTATGTGCCGTCCGATGGGTACAATTTCTCCCTTATAGAGGGGAAGGCAGAAAGAGATCTATTATTTGAAAGAGAATTTCTCCCCTACAGTAGGAATTGATTATAATCAAATTCTAAAATGAAAGAATGAAATGTAATTCATTGTCATTTCATTCTTTCTTTCATTTTCTTAGAAATTTCTAAATTCTCTTTTTGAACTTGCCTTGTTTTGAAATAGATATGAAAATCTGAATCTTTCAGAAGCTGGCATCGCTAGTTGACTCCTCCTCGTCGACAGCCAGCAGTTGCCGGCCTAGCCTTCCTTGCCTTCAGCCTAGCAGCCTTGTCTTAGCTAGCCCTTTCGGACTAGCAGACTTGCTTTCCTCGCCTTGCTTCAGACTAGCTGCCAAGCCTGGCCGCCGTTAGCTCTTTCGGACTAGCCTTTTGAAGCTTTCTCGCTTCCTCCAAAAGGGGAACACCAGCTAAGGCACTAATTACAGCAACAGCTAATACCGTTCCTCCCCTATCTCTTAAAGCTTCTGCCTTCAGACTTGCCTTGCTTTCCTGCCCTCGGCCTTCAGACGGGATGCTCTAGTTGCTGCTGCTCTTAGCTGAATGCCTTGCTTCGCCCTACAGCTAGTGGAGACAACGACTAAAAAGATTGACGACAGGAGAACACCTTGGCTTTACGACTTTTCTGTTATTACTAATCCTTCCCTTCGCCTTCGGTCTGGACTAATGCTTCTTCATGTCTGCCATTAGCTGCTTTAAGGCTAGTGTAACGGAGGGCTTCCTCGCAAGAAGCTTTATAGTCAGGGGCGGCTTGTTTGGCTTTCTTCTTTCTGACTCATAGGACTAATGACCTTCTTTCTTTTCCGTACGCTAGGGTCGTTCGGGCGGAAAACCGAGTTGCGTACAGGGTTTTGCTTAGTCCTTCGGACCTTTCAATCTCGCTACTTTATTAGCTAGGGCCGCTCGCACGCTTTAAGGGCTGTTGAAGGTATTGCACTACGAAAGACTCCTGCCGTTGCTAAAGGTAAGGTTTTAAAGCTTTCGCACACGCCCTTTACGCGAGAGGGCCATGGGGGGCCCTCTCGCTACAAGGGATTAAAGTTCCCCTCTTACGTAGGCTTGTGCGATGCCCCCTACTCTTAATAATGCCTTAAGCGCTCACCTTTTTAGTCTGGGTGATGGTCCAAGCTCATTAGCCTCTTGTAGTAATTGCGACGCGGCCTTCACGAATACAGTTTGTGAAGACGGCGGAGACGACCAGGGGACTCTAAAGTCTTCCTTGGAGGGTGAAAATCCTATTCCATCACCTTCATGCTTCTCTTCTGGAATAACAGGCTCGAGGCTGCCTTGCAGATCCTTGCCCAACCGCCAGCTTCTCGATACCTCCAATTATTCTCATTTTCCATGCTTTTGTGAGGTCAGCCCTTTGATCCAGCGGAATATCCAGAATTGACACTGCTCCATCGGGGCCAGCCCTCGCCTAATCTGGGAGGTAGAGCATTCAGGGCTGTCAGGAGGGAGCTCGTCGGCTAAAATGATAGGGATTTGCTCGGATACAGCCAGCTCTCGCTCTTCTCTTTTGACGGGCAGGACATTTGCCTTAACAACACTGCCGTTGTACGGAAACTTCAAGCATTGATGGTATGTAGAGGCCACTTGGCTTCGTGCAGCCACGGCCTCCCCAGTAACAGATTGAAGGAGCACTTGATATCCACACGAATTCCACTAACTCACAAGCAGGGCAAAAAGTCAAGTGTTGCCTACGCGCGTTAGAACAAGCTACGGCTTCAAAGTACTGACTATAAAGGGGCGCGCACCAAAGCGGAGAAGTCTTGCTTGCTTATGTTGTTTTGGCGTTTTTCAGCAGCTGTAGTTTTTCAGCTGCAGGCGCTGAATAGCCCCCCTCTTGCTACAGGGGCAGCAGACTGATAAGAGTGCCCCTACTTTGGGCTTGTGCGCTAGACTAGCTTTATAGTCCTGGGGTGCGAATGCAGCTTAAATTCAAAGTTTTTGAAAAATCTAGGATTTTGAATCATAGGCCTCCATATCTTAGTTTAAGTCTATTTTCTTTTCCCAAGACTGTTCCTCGGCATGCTGTGTCTTGGTCCCTGGAATCAAAGCAGCTTATCGGGGTCGAATCTCTTGTATCAACATCATGTTGAAACGCTCGGCCTTAACCACAGCACAGAACGAAGTGAACGCAGAATGCTGGTCTTTCTCTCCCCCCACTCAACCATTACTGCTTTTCCTTTTAGGTCCTGCTGCTCCTCCCGCCGCTGGTCTTTCGCCCTGTTGGTGTTTACCCGGAAGGGCTCCTGGGGGATTTCTTTCTACTCCCTCTTCCGTCCGCTTTCGTTTGAGCGCTCCCTTCATCTCCTCGAACGATCGAGGGAAAGCTACTCGATAACAGCCTTACTCCCTCCAGTCCAGATGACAGCATTGGCAGTGACGAAAATGAAATTGAAATTGTTTAATTTCTACGTTTTCTTTATTGAATTAGAATTTCTGAAATTCATTGCAAGGAAAGGATGTTCAACAAGGATGTCTTCTTTCTTTCATTCTCATTTCTTCAATTCTTTCTTTCATTCGTCTTTATTCAATTCATTCTCATTTCATTCATTTGCATTTCATTCTTTCATTCGTCTTTATTCAATTCAATTCATTTCTTCAATTCTCATTCTGAAATAAAACAAAGAAAGAAAAAGAATGCCAAACGCTTGCTAAGTCACGTACGGCGGGCAGTGAAAACGCGAGATAAGGCTGCAAGTGCCCCCCTCTTACTACAAGCTGGCTCGCATCGCTTTGAGCGCTTCGCTCGCAGGCGTGAGCGCAGGAAACAAGCCTACGCTTTTTGGCCTATTCTTGCTGGATTCCCCTGCATGATCGGTAGGTCCGCTAGAAGTGCCTCAGCTAGTGAAGTAGTTGAGCCTCGAAAGCCTACTTACCAACCAAACTTGCGATCGTCGGTAGCCGCAGAACTCGTTTAGGTGGCTGTTCGCCTTTGGATCTTCACTTCAATAGTTGTCTAAGATAGCAGCGGCGGTAGATTGGGGAATGCTAATCTAATAGAGGAATTCTAATCTTTCCAGGAAAGCCTCTTCTTTCTGGTCTCCATCAAGTGGATTCTTCACCTGGACAAAGATAAGGAGAGGAAGAGATAGAATTCTGGAGAGAATTGATCGTATGCTAGTAAGTGAGGAGGCGCTGTCTTTTGTCAAGGTCAAACGTCAAGTGATTCCTAATTCTATATCTGACTTCCGCCCGGATTAATCAGTCTCCTACCCTTGGTCCTATCCCGTCCCGTTCAGATTAGAACGGAACTGGCTCATTCACCCCGAATGCAGGGAGCAATCAAACTCAAGCGCGAAAGCCGTAGCGCGTTTGGCATTCTTTTTCTTTCTTTTGAAATTCAATTTCATTCATTGTAATTTCATTCTTTGATTTTCGATACAGATAGGTACACTGAACACCAACCCAATCTCGACAATCAAAGTACAAGCAACGGGGTAAAATAGATTTAAAAAGAAGAAGAATTATACATATAATTCGTTCAAAAAGGAATTTAGAAATGAGAATTCAAGAAAGAAATGTAAAGAATTTCAGAAATTCTAATGAAAGAAATAAGACATCCTTGCAAATTCATTCATCAATTTAGAAAGATAATGAAAGAATGAAATGCAAATTCATTCATCAATGAGAATGAAAGAAAGAAGACATCTTAGCCAAGTAGAAAGAAAACATCTTGCGTTTTCAGGCTTGAAGCGAGCCAGAAAGCGCTCAAGCCTCCGCCTATGAAAAGCCGTTGCGCCCCTTTGATTTCAGTTCGGTCAGGCCGAAAGGGCCTATACCTATCTATTCACATTACCTGGACCCGTGGATTCAGGGTCTTCGGAAGCTTCGTCTCTACCTTGAGATTCGGCAAGTGACCTAGGTAAATGATTACTCTTCTACGGTCTCAGTCCGGAATGAGGCTTTAGCTGCTGCTTTGGATGCTGCTGCGGGAAATGCGACTTCGGAAGAAAAGAAATATCTTATTTCGAGAGAAACTAGAACTATGGGTTCAGGAAAAACCGAGCCCGAGAGCTTACTTGCAGCTTTAGTGCCCGCTTAGCTATTATTAGAATTATTCTCATAATTCATTCTAATTATAATAAAAAAAGAAAAAAGAGATTCCTTGGGATTGTTCTTGGGCTTGGCGAGGCATTCTTCGTGTTAGGGACTTCGCTACATGGTGTATCCGACATCTCATTGGAGATGGGTCCACCACTAATTTATGGTTCGACCCGTGGCTCCCGGTGGGCCGCCTTATTGATTCTTTTGGGGATAGATTACGCAATGATACCGCTTTGTCTAGTGTTGCGAAGGTCTCGGAAATTATTGAAGAAGGGCGGTGGGGAAGGTAGATAGCGAGCGAGTGGGTCAAGATGTGGGAGGACTTCACTGGCAAAGAGTGAGTTGCCGGGGTAGGGGAATGAGTTTCAACAGAATATGAAGGGAAAGGGAAGGAGAATTGAGCAAGCTTTGAAGGTCACAGGCTACACTTAGCTATTATTCTCAGATATCATTCATATTATAATGTTATGTTCTTTGCCCTACTGTTTGAAGTCTGGCTTTCTTCATAAGTCATCAAGGATCTTAGCCAAACGGTGACCGGCTTTCGCGAAAGCACTTTGGGCGCAGGTTTCTCGATCAACTAGCTTACTAAATGAAGAAAGACACTGTTATTATATACGAAATTAAGATAAGATAGAGAAGAAGAAGCACGAGTTGAACGGAGCGAGGAGCAGGAGCGCAGTGCGTGCCCGAGAGCAGTAGCAAGCATGAGCCCGAGAGCTTACTTGCAGCTTTAGTGCCCTATCGCGTATGCCCGTGAGCTTACTTGCAGCTTTAGTGCCCGCGAAGCTTTCGGGAAGAGGGGTAGTCTTGTGCGTAAGCATAGCAGATTGAGATCGAGGCTTAGAGATGTGGCACTCATCATAATGATTGAGAAAGGCAGGAGTCAGCCGCACAAAGGCTACTAGCTTGAAGAAGCGAAATGGTAAAGGTCCCTTCCCTCAGTTACTTCCTTGCCTTCCCTTACCCAGCTTGAAGTGAAGTTACTTGCTTCTCAAAGCGAAGCGAGCCAGCTTGACTCCATAGGGGGGCTTGTGCGCTTACTGCAGAGTAAAGGGGCTTGTGCGCTAGAAGTGTGCGTAGCTTGCTGGGGGTGGTCAGAGATGGATCGGGAACTAGCTCTTTGGATGGGGAAACGTGATGTCCCAATCATTGGATATAAGAAAGCGATCTAACCTGCGCTGAATGTTTGCTTCACCTTGCTTTTGGTCTAAGTATAGTCAGATCCACCCAGAGGAAGCTCAACCAGACTGGCCACCAGAATGAAGTCAGCAAACTCCTCCATGCTACAAAAAATGCCTTTTCTGCCACCCTTTTTTATCCGCAAGAAGAAGGGTCGTGTGAAATCCCCACCCACACACCAAGGGAGAGATTACAACTGACGCACGGATAGCAGTTCTTCCCATAAGAGTCTACGCCCAGCTGGAGAGGTGAGGGCAGAATAGCAGAGCAAATACGCGTATTAGTAGCATAGCAAAGCAAAAATGTGTTCCGTAACTCGCACTGCGCTAACGCCCTTATTAGAGTAAAGGCGAGGCGCTCATTCCTTTGCTTGTTTGGCTAAAATGACTTTTTGAACTTGAGATTCTCACTCTGCAAGAACTCCGAATCATTCTCTTGAAGCGCATCCTCTTTATGATAAATGATCCGCTTGCCCCGAAATGACCTGGCCCACCAATAGGGAAATCCCAATTCATTGGGCCTTTCGATACAATCAAATATATTTCCACAAGGGCGCCATATTCTAGGAGCCCAAACTATGTGATTGAATAAATCCTCCTCTATCTGTTGTGGGTCGAGGGCTCCTTCTCCTTCCCCTTCTTCAAACTCCGATTCGTATTTTTCATATATCAATCTCTGATCAACGATAGAACAAGATCCATTTTGCATCATATCTAACTGATTCCTCGGTTCGGACCGAAGAAGCAATGTCACTCGATCATTATCAAACTGACTGCAATCTTTTTCTGTCCGTGAGGATCCCACCAGAGCGCCTTCTACTTCTAATAGGCCATGAACTAGATCAGAATCATTCTCAACGAATCCATAAGAAGTGATCCAATTTGATTCATCGGGTCCAGGTGCAGACCAAAGATCTTGAGCGACCGATCCGGCAGAACAACTCAAAAGAGAAAGAAGTCTCGTTAATTTCTTTATGCTCGTTCCAAGTTCGAAGTACCATTTGTACAAATAAGAACCCCCTTCCTTACATTCTTTCTTCTTCATATAGATAGATATAGGATCTATGGGGCAATTACTTAGAAGTACATTTTGTGCAACAGCCCTTCCTATCTGATAGAAAAGGATCCCATGATCCTGAACCGATCTTACCTGGGATCGCAAATCCCAAGTTTGTCTATGAAGAGCTGATCTAATTGTATTAGTGTCTAGAATGGATTTCTTCTGTGTCATACTAATCGATAGGGCCTCATTGGTAAGTGCTACAAGATCTCGTGCATTGGAACCCATGGTTATGGACCCGAATCCGTTAGTATGGAACATTTTCTTTTCCAAGTGAAATCCCCTAGTATATGAAAGAATGAAAAAGTGTTTTCGTTGTTGTGGAATAAGAAGCCTTCGTATCTTAATGCATGTATTTAATTTCTTCGGAGCTATTAAAGCGGGATCCACTTTTTGGGGAATATGAGTCGAAGCAAAAACTAGAATCTTTCTAGTGGGACATCTTTCACAATCTCTGGAGAGATAGTTCACTAATAGACCGAGGGATAAGTAATTCGACTCATTCACATACAGATCATGAATGTTTGGAATCCACATTATGCAAGGGGACATTGCTTTTGCTAATTCTAATTGAAGGGTGATATCAAATCGGTCCATTTCCTTTTTCGGCGTCATATACATAGTTAGCGCATTCGTCATAGTTAGCAGCTCCGTATCAAGGTCATCATCAATATCGTCACTATCATCAATATCGATATCGTCACTATCATCAATATCGATATCATCAATAAGATAACCTTTAGGCTTGTCATCCAGGAACTTATTCGGAAATACCGTAATGAAAGGAACATAGGAGTTTGTCGCTAGGTATTTGACCAAATATGATCGTCCAGTTCCTATAGAACCTATCACTAAAATACCCCTAGAAGGGGATAGAGCTAAGCGGAGCGAAAAGGGTTTTCCATGAGATGGGAAATTCAAACTATTAGCCCCACACGAGGTTTGTGAATAAGTGATTGTCTGATAATGAGCAAGGAATATCCGTCTTTCTGCTAAACAGGATCTATTGAACTCATAATTCATTAGACACTTTTGATGAATGTCAACTAAGTCTCGTAAGTAAATTGATCCCGGTTGTTCAATCATTTCATAACCAGAGTCATTCTTTGATAAATGATCACTATGAGTCAGACTCAATAGAATTTGATCAATCCTTTTTTCTGTCGTTAAGGTGGAGAACTGAACCAAGAATTCTCTTTCTTCATCATCAATCGAATCACTGTTCGCGACCCAGGATTCTATTTTATCATCAATCCAATCACCGTTCACGTTTTTTCTTTTTCTTATCAATGAATAGATCTCTTTACTTGTACGACTTAGATGTCTCGTATTTCTCGAAAAAGTTATTCGATTGATGGGATTTGGTATGATACTTATGAGATCGATGATATCAATGAGATTAATATGAAAATCCTTCTTCTTAGAACGTATTGATTTGACCCCATAAGCGGGACCACCACCCAATAGCATGTTGCCGCCAGAAGCAGAACCCCGTATTTCTCCCAGAGAATCTCCTAATTGTTCCAGAGCAACTAGAAAGAGATTCTTTAACCAGAAAGAATTCTGTTCAGATGTAGGATACCTATCCAGAAGTTTTCGCAACTCAATCGTGTATGATTCCATCATCAAAGATTTGATCTTTTCTAACTCTGTCTGTAACTCACTAGAGGCTCGGGAAACAAAGAGAAGATGTGTACGAACGAGATATCCAGCAACAAGAAGAAGGAAAAGGATTGAGTAGAGGAACTCCCGAGCATTTGGTGATCTCAGATGTCTCCATATCAATAGAACGGGTGACTCATTATTTCGATGAATCATTTCTTCGGACAGAAGAAGATTCTGTAAACACTTACTCGGCATCTCACTTATCAGATTCCATTGTGGAAGAATCGCCAACCATTTTCTCTGAGGAATTGGCCATGATATATCTGATCCATGCATAATATCAGATAGAAATTTGTGACTGCTACTTAGTATCGGCAATGGGTCTGAAAAAGTCTCTAAAAGGGTGAAATTTAGATATTTGCACCCTGTCGAAGTAAGGAACCATGGCATATAGGTTTGGAACAGATTCCATTTTGAGAGATTTGAAAAAGCACTATCTCGTTGAAAGGTTCTATACATCTGCCGTTTCTCAACGCATTTCTTTAGACAAAGACTCAGTTTTTTCCTCTTTCCGGGTGGTAAATATTTCTCAGAACATGGAGTGTGAATCAAACCCATGTTTGAATTGAAACTGAGATACTGATGCAAGTTCTTCCCTTCTGAATCAGATAGATTCATATCTGAAAGAGGCTGACAATAAGTTCTTTCAAAATTGACTATTTGTTCCTCTGTTAGAGGTGTTCCAGAAATGTCTGCGATCGAGTAAATAGCTCTACGAACGAATGGATCGGATCGAATTGGAAAATGGAAAGATTTGTACAAGTTATACGTTTCGTCACCACTTTGTGGAAAAGAGTTAGGTATTCATATGTCAGATACCTGTGACTCGATTGGTGAAATAGTATCTCTCTCCAAAAAAAACATGTTTTTTTTACTGACGCACGAAGAAAATCTTTTGTTGCGAATGAACAAGATATTGAGGAATTGTCCATATGTAAGATCATAATTATTGGTACGGGTCTTTTCCACATCAAAAGGGAATCTTTTGTTACAATAGAACCAGAGGTGATGTGGATTATTCAAGAATCGAAGTCGATTTGCTTTATAAAAAGAAGATATCAATGAACTTCTATGAAATGGTTTCACGGGATTCAGCCAATTGTCTCGATCGTGGGATATCATTGAGAAATAGGAATCCGTGTTATCAAAGGATTTCCTGCGATTCTTTCTAGTATGGAATGAGTCAATCATCCACTTTGGTATCTTATTGAACAAAAAGGGTGATATTGTTCCTCCATTGATCAAGAATTTCGATCTTTGGGAAGTATCATGATCATCCAATAAGAAGGGTTTCAATTTATTCAAATGAACGATTTGAACACCTATTGATTCTAACAACTGATTGCAGAGTTGATCATTCGGACCTTTCAATTCATAGATGTGGATCTCGGACCTATGAATGGGGGTATTCCCGATACTCACAAAGAAAAAAGGAAGTGACTTAGACAAAAAGAGAAGTGACTTGGACAAAAGGAGAAGTGACTTGGACAAAAAGAAACTCCAGATATTTGATATCTTTCTCTTTGAATGAGATCTCAATTCCAGCTATGGTTTCATTAGCTATCTTACAACTAGAATCCCTCTTTTTCGTCTTTGTTTTGGTCAGCAAGTTCGGTCCCTACATAGATATGGTTTTTATTCGAGAGTCATACCTATATATGGACGTCGGTCTAGTTGGAGCAAGAAAACCGGGTACTATGTAGGCTTTTCTTTCATTTTTGATGTTGGAAATATCTCAAAGTAGTCTGCCTCGCCTTACCCACCTGGACCACCTTATGTACCATACCCTTCTCAATCCACTTGAAGAGCTGAAAAGAAGACAATTAGACTATCTATTAGACTATGCTATTATTGCTACTTGATAGCCATGGATCATAGATCTAGCCGATGGAATTCCTTCTGAACCTGCCCGATTTTGAAGCCTCGACTTTTGAATCCATAGCTTGGCGACCTCGCGTACTCTTTCTGAGAAGAAGATAGCTTGCTTCAACTTTATACCGAAATTGATTCGTGAAGTGAGAGGGGTCAACAAACTGCCCAAGCATCCTCATGCGAAAAAAGCATCTCAATCGGCCTACTGCTCAACCTTGAAAACCTGAGCAATGGCCTTCGAGCCTAAAACGAAGGTTTGGATACGGGGTCAAGGTCGGACCATGTTAGGCCGTTCATTCATACATTTGAGATTTCTCTTTTTTGATATTATGGAAGGATCGAAATAGCAGCCCTCGGCAACCCACTGCCCATCAGCAAGCAATCTTCCCTTTCCATCCACAGGGCTCGAAAATGACATCTTTCACACATTGGTCTTGTTGATCAAAGCCCGGAACTGTAATCAAGTCAAGCAAGCAATCGCCTTTCCACACGTAAAGACACATTGACATAGAAAATGGATAATAGATCTCAGTGATCACGGTTGGACTGACTCTTTGGGCTAGCTGCCAAGTAAGATCACTGACACTAAGTACGGCCACCACCAGGAGAGTGCAAGGCTTCACTAGCAAACGAATAATCACGCAGCGAGTGCAAGGCGGAGAATGGGAAGACCCAATATGGTTAAGCTGGAGAGTCAGATGGCTATGCTTCAGAGTACGGGCATAGATGCAAGATCACTGTTCACTCAACAGGATACAGTTTCACCATACAGGATAGCGATACCGATTTTTCTGCTATGGATTGCACTATAGGACAGATCAACCACAATGCTGATTTCTAGCGGCCCAAAACTATGGA
>NW_027182055.1:0-2500 GCF_029961685.1 Aristolochia californica | reverse complement strand
CGCCTAAGCTGAACTCAATATTCAACCAACCGCAGATCCATTTATTTAATCAGCTTACTATCAATAAACCATGTGTTAGGTTCTCGTTGCGGGAGATCGTGGAACGTGCCCGTCGTGTGGATGCGCATACAAATAGGGTCACTATTCGCCTACTACTAATAAGGGCGGAGAGTGGATTCTAGATTATATCAGTCGGGTAGGCTGGACTGGGGTTCTGGGAAATTCTCTACGAATTCTTCTTTGCAAGAGACATCCCTGGGTTTAGTGATGTCTCCGGCAGCCTTGCTGGGATCTCCAGATCGAATAATTGGTTTACAAGACGCTCTTAGGGGGTCTTGTCTTCTCGGATTCCATTTGACTTTTCTTATAAAAAGCTTTGACCTACTCCCTGAGCAGGGATGTACGCTTTATATAGGTAGTGGGGTCATGTATACTCATGGGATGGCTTTTTTTTTGGAGTAATGATTTCCATTGCATCCAAATCAATCAAGATCTATGTAGTTGTTCAGTAAACTATTATACTTCTCGCATGCAGTACCCGAGTCTTGCCCATTTAAGGAATATGGAGGAGGTATGTGTCCTCTCGGTCGCCTTGACCAATCACAGATCAGCCCGACTAACGGTCGCCTTAATCCGTTACAGATCAGCTCGAAAGTACCCCTTTCTATTATGATAGGGGCGGATGGTAGGGCTAGAACAGGCATAATCGCTTGAACGGCTAGAAGTGGGCCGACTATCTTCCATAAATAAAGAAATATATAATTTCTTCTATTTATTTATATATTGGATTGATGGTTATGACCCTAAGGATCGGTTGAAATAAAGATCGGGCTATTCGGGATCGGCTAGGTGATCGACTCCTTTCTTTCCATCCCCCCCCTCTGATGGTGAAACCGTGATATGTCAGCCAGCCATGGACTGCTGGCTGCCTTTATATTAGGTAGTAGGCATCGGATCAAAGGGGAATCGAACAGAGTCTCGCTCTATCACATCAGGTGGATAGGTACGGATTAACAGCTGAACGTGGGGATCACGGCAAAGAAATGCCCTTCCCTGCCATCCTCACTCCCCCGGCCGAGTGCAGCGAAGGTGCATTCATCAGTAGTAGTAGTAGCTAATTCAAAGGCGGAAAGGGATCTGTTCGAACCAGAACTGAGACTGGAGAGGAGGGCGAATCCCGCATAGACCAATAGATCGAGATACAGATCGAGCTTCTTACTCGCCCTACTTCTAAAGATAGATAGAAAAGGTTGGAGAGGTCAAGTCGTGAAAGCACTCAACTGATGAGGAGAGGGCGGGCTTGGTTCGACCCGGAAGGGGGAAATAGGGAAGGCTACAGGGACAACGGGTATCATAGGAGGAAGAGGTTGAAGCGGGAGCGGGGGGAAAGCCTCCACCCCTATAAGCAGGTGCAGATTCAGTTCCCATTGAGGAGCGGACGCCACTCGCCTAACCTACTAAAGCGAGGAGAGGAAGCAACGGCCTATTGAAAATAGGGAAAGAAATAAGTAAAACAAGAATAAAAAGGACCCTCCCACTGCTTGTCCGGAACCGATGTCCCAGACACTGCTGAATAACTTTGCTTCTAGGCCATCTTTAGCTAGTGGTGCTGTATCCCAACGACTAAGGCTGGATCTGACACCGCTCCCGCATTAAGAAATCCATGCCCCCCACCTCTGCTCCCCAATCCAGTCAAGATGCTGGCTTGTACGAGTCTACCGGAACTCGTGCTTTTACTCGAAAAACCTGTTCCATAGCTGCCTCTGCTTCTTTCGCCGCGCCGCTAGCCGGGATAGGATCCTGATGTAAAGCAACAGAATAACCTGCTCAATCCACAGCTGCCGGGGGACATGGAACTTATCGTGCTACTTCAACATTTCCATCCGGCTTTTTCTTTTTCATCTTGAACATCTAGATCAACAACTGGGTAGGAACAAAGGGGGAGAAACGACGGAATTCAAATAGTAGACCCTGGAGCAAGTGGCCCGCATCTACTGCAGCTATTGCGGCTATCTATGCCGCTACTTTCGCTACTACCAAAGCGGCTGAGTGGTCAAAGGTCGGAGCCTTTTGCAGTGGTACAAGCGCAAAGTCTACCTAAAAACTTTGGGTGGAAGTTATCGAACTGGATCAACCTCAACTACTCGCTCGACAGAACCACTTGCTTAATCAACTAATGCTTCTTCCACTACGTTGACCCTAGCCTCTGATTTAATGGTAATGAATCTCTTGGATCGCTCCTACTCGTACTCTTACTCACTTCTCCTGCTCGAAATGCTGGACTGGATGCCGAATAGTATCCGGCCGGCTAGGTAGTGGTGCGGGTTTCGCAGACTATGCGTCTACTGTATCAGGTGAAAGCTATGGATCAAGGGCTGGTCGCGTGTGGAGGGCCACATTTTTTCTCTTCATCTCGGTCACAGCTCCATCTGGATCTTTATCCGGATATGGACCTGCTTGCTCCGATGCTGGTAGTGGGTTAGTAGCCGATTTAAGATAT
>NW_027182054.1:2500-25917 GCF_029961685.1 Aristolochia californica | reverse complement strand
GTTTCCTATGGCAGCACAAACAACCCCTATTATCATTTACCCTCAGAGCATCATAAGCTTACACATCATGAGCTTCTCTGTGTCGAAATGATATTTTAGGGCAATATTGCAGCCTATACAAATCAATAAATGCCAATCTGAAACTAACATGAAGCTGAAAAATTACTGTTATAAAAATATTTTTAACTGCATAAGTTACTACTATAAAAAGAACACTTACAGATGACTAACTCAGAGAATGGCTGACTGAAGCGGGTTATTATGTAAACAACGACAAATTATGAAAACTAAGTTGAAGTAAACCCGCTATTTTTTAGAAAGAATAATTTCATTAAAAAAGCCGGAAGGAAAAAAAATAAAAAATAAAAGAGTCAACAATGAGCTATTGAAGAAAACCCTCCTCCTTAGCAAGGGAATCAACAATACAATTAGTAGATCTATGGAATTGAGTCCAATCACACAATGTCAAGGGTCTTGAAGTAAAAACTACTTAATAAAAATAAAAATACAAAATAACTTTTTTCCCCAAAGTGGCATACCAATGCTTAGCTATTGTATTTACATTGATAAATCATGGCTAAATGGAGACAATTGAAATCCAGTGGATGCAAGATTCAAACAAAACTGTTCCACCGGCCAGCTAATGTTTAGCCAACCATTGTGCGCTTTCGCCCTCTTTGTCGCACTAACAAGAATATAAAAAGTCACACACGATCAGGTTTTCTTTTTTTGGTTCTTAAACAAGAAGAAAAAGGAATTTAGATTTTTACCTTCAGAAAGCTTGTTCATGGTTGAAGACCATTGCTTTGATGTCTTTTTATAAGCAGCAAGTATTCGATCCATCTAGCAAAAAAGGGAACCAATGAGCAGCTTCAACAGTGTTAAACTTCCCCTAAGAACCATAAAAATCATGAGACACCATCCAAAATTATTTTACAATAGCAACAAACAGTCATCATGTTTTTTTTTCTTTTTAATCTATTAAATTGAAACTAACAAGTTTTGTGGCCATATGAGGTCCACTGTTTGGAACTTCTATGACAATTACAAGACTATAGTAAGAACTTGCAGTTTACTTCGTCAAATGCCTTCTCCAGGCCTAATTTGATTACCAAGCCGAATAGTCTCCTGCTGCCTTGAGAATCCACTAGCTCATGTGCACAAGTTGGAAGTGGTGATTTCCATAAAAGCTTGTTCTCACTAATAACATAGGGCAATCAGGACCTTGGCTAAGAGCTTATATATGTTGGACCAATGGGTTTAAGTTCTGTTGGGGTTGCTACACCATCTATCTTAGGGATCAAAGCTCTAAAAGAGGTTCCCATACTTTTATGTTGTGAGATCCAATTTATATGGGGATAGTTTACAAGATTATCCTGAACAGAAATAGTAAGAACTTGCAGTTTACTTTGTCAAATGCCTTCTCCATGTCTAATTTGATTACCAAGCCTAATAGTCCTCTTCTGCCTAGAGAGTCCGCTAGCTCTCGTGTACAAGTTTGCAATTGGTAGTTTCCATAAAAGCTTGTGACAACGCTAACTGATAACAAAGCGCAAAATTGTCCTCAATCTTGTGGTCGAGACCTTGGCTAAGAGCTTATATGTGCTAGACCAATGGGTCTAAGTTCTGATGAGGCTGCGACACCATCTCTATTAGGGATAGAAGCTCTAAAAGAGCCTCCCATATATGTTGTCAGGCCCAAGTGGAAAGAATTCTTCAAACAGCTCTTATTACATCATTTTTTTTTGTGAAAACTACTCATTACCTTATTTTATAGGAATTTTCACCCTATAATATAGAAGGGTGCTTTGTCCTTAGGCCTTGACTTCAATGCTTCTTGTTATCAATCCAGTAGTGGAAGAGGATAGTAAGAACTTGTGCTTTATCAAAGGAAGAGGAGCTTTCTAATTCATGTGCATGGAGATTTTGCATCAACGACATAGAACTTGAGAAGGAAGGGAAAAAACCTAGCATTTCTGGGGGGCTCAAAAGAAAGAGGTTGGAAGAGAGGAGGATGAACAGGTTGGTTGTGAGAGAGAGGACACAGGAGGCTGAGAAAGAACAGTGTAGAGTTTGGGGGATGTTGGGGATATCAGACCCGATTCACGCAATTTATGTGATTGTGACCAGACCTAATATTTCTTTTGCAATTAGCAAGGTGAGTCAATTCATGAAGAATCCCCAAAAAATTTGGACACTGGGTGACTATCATGCAGATTATGCATGATCAAAGTTGGACGGTAAATCTACTACAAGATGTTGTTTGGCAATAACCTTATAAATTTGAAAAGTAAGAAGCAAAATATTGTGGCAAGATCTAGTATTGAAGCTGAATACAGACCTAAGGCTCGTTCTACGAATGAGATCATGTGGGAAAAATTAGTATTAAAAGAGTTTGGTTCGAGGTCAAAGATATGATAATCAAGCAGCAATATTTTTTGCTAGTAACCCTATATTCCATGAATGGACATGCCATTAAATCCACATGTCAAGCGTGTTGGGTGAAATATTTAAAAAAGCTATTGGGAAAAATGAGTCTAATGGATTTTGCAATGAGCAGGTGTTGTTTGGTTATGCCCTAGCTTGAGGGTGAGTTATAAGAAGAGATTGGTCTCTTGGTCATTTTCTACGCATTTATACGTGGTATGACATTTTTTTTATAAAAATGTATTTATATTAACAAGAGAAAAATTACAAAGGAAGAGAAAGCAAATCCCTCACAACAAGAGATTGCAGGGACGCTCCCTGTTTGGCTAGCACATCTGCAGCCGAATTTACAGATCTCAGAATGTGAGACCAAATACAAGAGAGTAGTGAGGTAATATCTAAAATCTCCTGAAAGATGTCCCAATGGCGCCACGGTGGAGGGGAAGCACGCTCGCACCATCCAATAACCACCTTCGAGTCCCCTTCAATGTGAATGGGACCACTGCAACTGTCTCTGAAAATGCGAAGCCCATTGAGGAGGCCATAGAACTCAATCGACATTGAATCGGAAATGCCTAACGGGCCGGCATAAGAGAAACATTGATTGCCAGATGGATCCAAAATAACTCCCCCAAAACAAGCGATCCCCAGATTGCCGAGAGAAGAGCCATCAAAATTCAACTTTAGGTAACCAGCTTCCGGGGGTGTCCACTCCTGCATGGCTGGAACCTTGATCCCAAAGTGCATCCTTGCCGAAATACTCCAGTTATCACAGATAGAGATACCCTTGAATGACGAAGAAGACTTCATAGTTTGAAGCCAAGTGGATATTTTCCCCGACACATTCTCCGCTACTCTTACTTCTAATTCACTTTTAGCATTGAACCACCTTTGGTTGCGTTCATTCCAAAGCCCCCATAGTACAAAACTGGCACAGGCGAAGTTCATCACTTTTACGAAACCAGGAAGGGGAAAGCCAACGATCGACTTGCAGAAAGAGATTAGATCAATTGATATACAGAATTGCAGCCCCAACTTGCATAGAACAAAGGTCCACACATTCCATGCGAAGGAGCATTGTAGAAAAATATGACTTGTGGTCTCAGCTTCAGTACTGCAAAAAGGACATAGGGGGTCGATAGATAGGTGGCCTCTTCTACTAAGCACATCTGTCGTGAGAATCTTACGCTGGCAAGCGCTCCACATGAAGAATTTTATCTTTGGAGGTGCACAAAGACGCCATACAAAGTAGATATCATGCTCCCTTTGCGTCGAATCCCAGCCATTAATGTTACTATATGCACATGAAACTGCAAATGTGCCGCTTTTGTCAAGCCACCAAATAAGCTTGTCTGCATCAAAAGGTCTCATTCTGACAGAATTCAAAGTGTCCAATAAACTGCTCGCTTCCAAGGCCTCTGAGTCAGAAAGGCCCCTTCGAGGGTACAGGTTCAGACCCCCCTCCCCCCCTCAAAAGCATTGGCAACTGACATCTCCCTTTGTGTAGAAAGGAGGAATAGATTCCTTAAGAAATTCCGCAAAAGCTCCTGCCCTGTCCACAAATCATCCCAAAATTTAAGAGATCTACCGCTCCCAACATAGAATCTACTAGTTGAGGAAAATTTTTGGAGGAGTACAATGATCTCCATATTGAGGACAACCCTCTCCGATTTCCACCAGGGAGAGTTCCAACCCAGCTTAACACGAACCATATCCATTTAAAAAGCAAAGTTTGGTTCATTTCCTTTAATTTCCGGATCCCCAGTCCACCCAATCTCTTTGGCAGACATACTTCATCCCATCTGACCAGGTGACCTGGTGATAATTAAATGTATCGCTTGATCCCCTCCAGAGAAACCTTCTTTTCATCTTATTCATGGCTTTACATACGGAAGAAGAACAAGGCACAAAAGAACAAAGCATAATTTGGGATGCCCGCAATACAAGACTTAAGTAGGATTAGTCTTTCAGCTTTGCTAAGGAGACACCCCTTCCAGGTTGCTAATCGGGACTACATTTTTTTGACCACCGGGTTCCATAGACTTTGGGATATACGCCCATTGAAGAGGGGGAGGCCAAGGTACATTGTTGGGAGGCTAGTAGTTGAACAACCAAATAAATTCACCATCTCAGCAAGAAGCTCAGGGTCAACATTGAACCCGATGAGGGAGGTTTTTCTCCAATTAATTTTCTGCCCAGACACTAATTCAAAAATGCCCAAACTGCTTTGATCTTTCTGGCTCCATCAATATTTCCAATTCCAAATAATATGGTGTCATCTGCATACTAAAGTATAGGAATATTAAAGCTTGCTGGGGACTAGTGGGGGGGGAGCCATCCAAGATTAACAGCCAAATAAAACATAGCAGAGAGGAATTCTACTACTATATTGAATAAGAGCGGAGAGAGAGGGTCGCCTTGTTTGATCCCCCTGGTTCCTTTGAAATACCCACAAAACCATTAAGGATGAGGGAATAGGATGTCGAGCCCACACAACTTTTGATCCAAAATCGCCATTTTTCTTTGAAACCCATTTTTTCCATGTGGTATGACATTACTCTTAGGTTAACTTATGTTTTATTTTTTCTCTGTTCATTTGTCAGCCAGAGAAGCAATTAGTCTTTTGATGTAATATCCACTTCAATAATCAATCAAAGACATTGGAAGGTTGTGCCCCCAATGAGATTGCCTGGTTGTGTGGCAATTTTCTCCTCCTTGTTTCTCATTTCTTCTCTTTCTCCTCTCTTCTTCCTCCTATTTCTCTCAACATCAATTTTAGGATTTGATCTTTTGCAAACTTGTTAAGAGCTCAGTGTTTTCATATGACCCGGTCTTCTGCCACACTCAACTCTCGAATTCTTTGAGGAGAATGTCCTTGATGTATCTTAAGGTGTTAAATTTACTTTTGCACCACTCTTTGGTGGGGAAAAGCTCTAGTAGACCTACCATATTATGGTTGAGATTATTTATTTTTCTAATCACTTTTATTTTATTTTATTTTATCATTCCTGATTTTTATTGGATCTAATCAGATATTGATCTTACTTATTTTGAGTTTTAAATTTTAATTTTAGTTATGAATAGGTTGTAACTGCATTAATGATAGGGCGCACTGTATTAGGCATGGAAAGTGATAGGGCGCCAGGCCCTAATGGCTTCAATGGGGATTTCCTAAAAAGATTTTGGCCTCGTCTCAAGGGGGATATCATAGCCATGGTTAATGGATTTTTCAACAACGGGATCACGTTCCATAGTATCCGGTGCGTCTTTTATTGCATTGGTCCCGAAGAAACTAAGTGTGGAGAAACCAGAAGACTTCAAGCCTATCAGCCTCATTTCCAGTGCTTACAAGATTATAGCCAGAATTTTGGCACACCGTCTCAAAGTTCTCCTTCCAACAGTTATTCATAAAGGGCAAGGTGCTTTCTTGAAAGGAAGAGAGATTTTGGACTCTACTATGGCTGCCCATGAACTTATTGATCATTTTCAGCGCAACAAGAACCCAAGAATTGCCTTAAAGTTAGACCTTGAAAAGGCTTTTGACAGAGTCAATTGGATCCTATTGGATGAGATAATGGAAAAGATGGGTTTTGGCAACAGATGGAGATTCTGGATCAAAAGTTGTGTGGGTTCGACATCGTACTCTCTCCTCATCAACGGCTTAGTGATAGGGCGCCAAGACTAGAGGAATTAGACAGGGAGACCCCCTCTCCCCGCTTTTATTCAATATGATTGGTGAATTTTTATCTACGATGTTCTACTCGACAGGTAATCTCGGGTGGCTCCCCCCTACTAGTTCCAGTCCAGCCTTTAATATTCCCATCCTTCAATATGCAGATGATACCATCGTTTTTGGAGTCGACACCACTGATTGTGCATGAAAGGTCAAAGTTGTGTTGGAGCTTTTTGAGTTAGCCTCTGGTCAGAAAGTAAATTGGGGAGAAACTTCCCTAATGGGCTTCAATGTTAACCCTGAGCTTCTTACAGAGATGGCAAATATATTTGGATGCACATTAAGTCAATTACATGTAACATATCTTGGTTTACCTCTCTTCAATGGGCGTATATGCAGGAGGCTTTGGAATCCGATGGTAGAAAAAATGGAATCCCGCCTTTCTTCATGGAAGGGGTGTCTACTTAGTAAAGCGGGGAGGCTCGTCCTTCTCAAGTCATGCATAGCAGGAATCCCCAATTATGCTCTGTCTTTCATGCCTTGCCCTGTTGCTATTTGTAAGATCATGGATAGACTGACAAGAAGATTCTTATGGAGGGGATCAAGTGATGCTTTTAAGTACCATCTGGTTAGTTGGGATGAAGTATGCAAGCCAAAGAATATGGGTGGCCTGGGAATCCAGAAATCTAGAGACATGAATCAAGCTTTGCTGTTAAAATGGCTATGGAAATTTAACACTCACTCCTCAAATCTTTGGAAGGAAATGGTTCTCACAAAGCTGGGTAGGGAACCTCATTGTTGGATGTCTGGTGGGAATCGTAGAGCCCTTTTCCCCAATATTGAGAGCGCTATATCTTCTACTTCCAAAATTTCATTCTGCAAATAGATTCTATGCTGGCAACGGTAAATCGCTCAAGTTTTGGGAAGACGTGGATAGGGCCGGAGCCCCTGAAGGCTGCTTTCAGAAGTCTTTTTCTTCTCACGACTCGCAGAGACATATCAGTAGCTGAAGCTTTTGAGGGGTAGCGTATGAGCCTCCATCCTAGAAGGGGTCTCTCGGATAGTGAGGCTTTGGAAACTAGTCAATTGATGGATCTTGTTGCTTCATTTAAAATCCGTCCTTTGGAGGCTGACAAGCTCGTTTGGTGGCCGGATAAAAAAGGTTCTTTCACGGTCTCATCAGCATACAGATTTTTAAATGGCAGTAACTTGGCTTGGGGGGAGAATGGGATCAATTTCGTATGGCGTTTATGTGCCCCTCCAAAGGTAAAATTCTTCATGTGGAGTGTCTGTCAAGGCAAAATTCTCTTGGTAGATGTATTGAGAAGAATAGGACACCCCTCCGTTAATCCCTTGTGTCCACTCTGCAATTCTGAGAACGAAACTACCAATCACATTCTACTCCACTTCAGTTTCTCTTGGAAGGTGTGGATCAGCATCTTGGGTAAGTTTGGGCTACAATTCTGCATGGCGGTTGATCTCCTCGCATTCAATAAATCACTCATGGGTACCTCTATGCCGAGTCTTGGTACGATGATGCTCTCTGCGTGCTCTAGTTTCATCCCGTGGGGGCTTTGGAATAAGCGGAATAGAAAACGATTTGATGCAAAAAATGAATCTTTAGACAGGGTTACGGACAAAGTGGTTGGTCATATATCAACTTGGCTCTTAACAAAGAAAGCATTCTCTCCCTATCTGGGTTCCTCCATTCGTGAAAACTGGAGAAACTTGGCATTGATACACATTGGGAAAAAACCTCCGATCATGCAAGAATGGACTCCTCCTGATCCTGGTTATCTCAAGTTAAATTTTGATGGCTCGTCTCTTGGCAACCCTGGTACTTCTGGTTTCGGAGGAGTAATTTCAAATCATTCCGGAAATCAGCTCTTCACGTATGCCGGCCCCCTTGGTATTTCAGACTCTACGTTTGCTGAGTTACAGGCTCTCTTCTCCAGTCTTCGTGTTTTAAAAGATAAATGCAAGGGGACCCTCCAAGTTGAAGGGGACTCTAAAGTGGTGATTGGATGGTGTGAGAACGCGTCTTCTCCTCCGTGGAGGCACTGGGATACTTTTAAGGAAATTTTAGAAATTACCTCAATTGTTTCTTGTTGTTGGACTCACATTCTGAGATCCGCAAATTCAGTGGCTGATGTACTTTCCAGGCAGGGAACTACCCAACAATCACTGGTTGTAAGGGAAATGTTCCCCCAAATTTTGTAATTTCTCCTGTTTTATTAATACATCTTTATCAAAAAAAATAATAGGTTGTAATTGCACGTTGGATGCAATTTTGAAGAAATATTAATAAAATCCTCCTGCACTTTTCTCTCCTTCTCCCTTCTTCTTCTCCTTCTTCTCCTTCTTCTTCTTCTTCTCACGTCTTCCTCTCTCTTCTTCCCAATCCTTCCTCTTTCTTCTCTATTTTCTGCCTTTCCCTTTCTAATTCCAGCAGTTAATTGTATTCAAATATGTCAATTGAAATCACGCTCCGCATCACTATTTAATTCTGCCATTGATTTCACTTCACTTTCTAAAAAGCTTCAAGCTGGGAAAGCCATTTGATTTTCATCCTTCAGCCATTGTTTGATAAGGGGAGAAAATTACTATCCAATAGCCCATCAAGTTTAATCCACAATTTATTCTAGAGAAGGTTTTGCATAGAGAGTTAATCATCCAATTGTTGATTCAAATTGAGCAAGGCTTGCAAAACAAAAGAAAGTTTGAAAAAACTAAACCATTAGGTTAAGTTGTAACTATTGATAGTTGACAGCCCCAGTGAGCTTCCTGTTTGTCACTCTTATGACTTAACAACCACACACTAAGTGGAATAATCAACTTATTTTTACGATAGACTTACCACATTTCCACATGAAGAATGCATTGATGTCAATGCTCTCTCAAGTACATACAAGTCCACAGCTTTGTCCTCTGGAAGGGTTGAAGTGTAGCTCAGACCAAAGTCAATAATGACCTGAAAGAATGCATCCCAGATAATTTTCATTTTCTAGACAAACATTGAAGTCTAAAAATAAAAGTTCTGGTCTTGACATCTATGTCTAAAAGGAAAAAATTTAGTCTTGACATCTTACAAGTTGATTGGTCCCACTTTTTAACAACAAATTTGATGTTGTCAAATCTCCATGAATCAAACCTCCATCATGCAACGTTGCAATTGCCTGGCCAATTTGTGTTGCAATATCATCCAATCGCTCTTCAACAATCCCATGCTCGCCAAAAGTTAGAAATACCTCTTTGACAGCAGGCCCCTCAACGTATTCAAATGTTAAAGTGTGCAACAAGGGGTCGAGAGCATATAATGCAGGAGTAGCAACTCCTAGCCTTCTTGCTTTGGTCATGTATCGAGCCTCCTGCAACATGATGACAGCATTGTCAACATAAAGCCAAAAAAAGGTAACAAGTCCGCCGACCTACCTCCACAAGAGTAGGGTAAATGATATTTTTTCCATGTAGCTTGTTATCCTTAGTTTATCAGCGTTTATCATGTAGCTAAACAGGCACACAAACAAAAACATACCAAAAACAAAAGAGAGAAAAAAAGAACAACAACAACAACATTAGGCAAGGTACGTGTCAGCTCAGTTGAAGATTTATCTTCATAAAAACTAACCGCATTCAAGCGTTTCAACATCAATTTTGAGTCTAGTGATGGATGCCGATACTTTTTTGAAAAACGTTCCTTAATGATAGCCTGCCTCCCCAGAAACATTGACTCAAAAACTCTCTACAAGAATGACAACACAACATCAGAGACGAGACACATGGAACAAAAAAAATGAGAAGCAATGAGAAAACGAACTACATGCAGGAGTTATAACATCCACTCACAGCTTCTGCCCCTTGCTTTAACAAGATGCCAAAGCAATCCTCTTTCTCAGCTGACCTAATCTCCATATCAAGAAATCGAACACCTTCCCTCCTGGCAAAGATATAGAAAGCTGCATTGAATGAGCAGCCATCAGTCAAGGGCTAATCGACACCTAATCTCTTTCCCTATAAAGTGAAAATAATACAAATGGCAATAATGCTCTTCTTGCATGCATCAATTACACCTTGCAACATAAAGCATAAAAACAAAAACATAAAGAACCATACTCATGAAAGCCTTTTCTACAATATGTCTCAATCAACAATAAGCATAAGGGTAAAATGACCAAAACACTTTTTATTCTATATTTTTAATACTCGCCATCAAGCTAAAGGGTAAATATCAAATAGCTCCAACTTGTTACAAAATATCAGATACATGTTTCCCAAGGGCTTCAATAAAAATGTGTTCAAGTTGTTAATATAATCTTACATAAGGAGTAACAAACTTCCTTTGCATTATAACGCTTTTGATACAATGGCAGTCTACTTCAATATGCTTGGTCAACTAAAAAAAATAGGGATTCTAGTTTTTTTTTTTTGAAAAGGAGGGATACTAGTTACGAATATAGTTCCTTCATTGTAGCACTTCAAGACCATAGGCTCTTTAATTTAAAATCCCAATTCGACTAGAACTAATTTTACCCACATAAGCTCACCAGCAACATAAATCATTGCCCTATACACTACCTCAATGTTTGACCTAGCTCCTTGATAGAGAAAGTAAGACCAAGGTATGAGGCCAGCAAATGAGATACCTAGCAGCTAAGGTGATCACCCATTATTCTAAGCTCTTCTTGATGTACATGAATCCCATATAAGGTAGTCTTATACCAAGTTACTTTTTGCCTTGTCATGATTTCATATATGGAAACAATGGATTTATTGCTCTGAATTTGACAAAAACAAATGTGTCATCGATGAGCAGAAGGATGGGAATATCAAACTTCGAGTTGTCATGGATCTGGTTTAGCCAACCGAATTCAAGCAATTGTTAGTCCTGAAAGAGCTTCACTCACTAGGTTGAATAATATCAGGAATAAAAGGTCTTCCCTTTGCCTAATGCCCCTCTTCTAAAATACCTGTTTTACCTCCTCGTTTAGAATAAAGAGAATGTTCTCGACGAATTGCAGCTCATTATCTATCTCCTCCATCTTCTCCCACAACCCATCCTTAACATAACAAAATCCAAGAAATTTCAACTCGCTTCATCATACGCTTAAACCAATCTTTATGAGCACTCTTTGAAGCTTGCATTTATGGAAAAGATCCATCATCTCATGAGCAACGAGCCAGGCCTAATGCCCCTCTTCTAAAATACCTGTTTTACCTCCTTGTTTAGAATAACGAGAATGTTCTCGATGAATTGCAGCTCATTATCTATCTCCTCCACCTTCTCCCACAACCCATCCTTAACATAACAAAATCCAAGAAATTTCAACTCACTTCATCATACGCTTAAACCAATCTTTATGAGCACTCTTCGAAGCTTGCATTTATGAAAAAGATCCATCATCTCATGAGCAACAAGCCAGGTATGCTGTAATGGCATATTGGCTGGGTTTAATAATGGAAGGAAGGAAATGACTTAATTGATTTGATAGTACCTTTAAAATGATTTTCTATATACCAAGATACTAACACACCTGAAATCTGATGTAGTTTTACGTCGGTGCTTCGGTGGAAAAAAGCAAAGAAGGATTGCCTAACAGGATTACATCATAGATTACATATACAAGAAAGATTTTGGTTTTGTTTCCGTTCTGTTTAATAACTGGCGGACTAAAACTTGAGCAATTGGATAAAATTGACACCCCTACCTAAACCTTCCAACCATTGACACCCTAAACCTTCAAACTATCCCAACCCTAAACCTTCAAACTATCCCAACCCTAGACCTTCAAACCACTACAGCCCTAAACCTAAACCTTCAAACCACTGAAGCCCTAAACCTAAACATTCAAACCATTGAAGCCCTAAACCTTCAAACTATCCAAGCCCTAAACCTTCAAACCATTCAAAACCTAAACCTTCAAACCATTCAAACCCTAAACATTCAAACCATTCAAACCACAAACCTTATAGTTTTTCAGGGTTTCATGGGTTCCTTGAACCCTAAAACCCTACAACCTTTCAGTTTGATGGGGGGTTTTTTTGCTTAGTCTTTCTAGTTGGTCTTGTTTGTATATTAGATTGTCTTTCTAATTGTTAATCTCTTCTATGTCTGCATAGATTAGGGTTAGGTGCTTAAGGAACCCTTGAAACACTTCAAATCTATACAAACGCAAATAGGGAAAGACCAAGGAAACGTATGCAGCTTTTTCATCTATCTATTGCAAGTGGAAGAAATGCCATTGCAGATTTCTTCAGCATTTGAGGTAGGGTTTAGGGTTTAGGCCCCTAAACCTTTTTTGTTAGTCTCTCTGTTTGGCTTTTTTAGTCTTCTTTATGTTCTTTTTGTCTATTAAAGGGTATAAGGATTAAAGGGAACCTTGAAACCTATAAAATGCCAAATATTAAAATTAAAGAAAACATTCCTAGCATTTGGTCACTCATAGGAAGGTGCAATAGCAGATTTCTTCCAAGCCACTCCAAGGTAGTACCACATGTTGGACATTTATCCTACAAAATAGAGGTATTCAAGTTTGGCATATTGGGAACATCTGAACTGAGGGACGAAATTGGAACGAACAACGATAACAAAAGAGATGTCAAATTGAAAAATGCAAGGATTAAAAAAATCGTACAGTTCTAACTCTGAGAGAGGGAGTAAAAAGCATAAGACTTTTGTAAATGAAATTATTATATATAACAGAAACTCATTACAAAGCAAAATCAGAGTCATTCATCCACAAAAAGATAAAAAGAAAATCATTATTCTGTGATATTCAAGTCAGCCTGAAGAAAAATCCTTATAAACCCAGTAATTCAACAAATCCAATACATTAAGAGATACACAATTAAACAAAGAAAAAGCAATTTAACTAAAAATAATAATTTAGAAATAAATTTTGTTGAGTAAAGAAATAAGCTTAAGACTACTTCTAGTGCATAATAGAATACATTTGGCATGGCTCGGAAGAGCTACCACACACAGAAGCATTAATAAAGAATACTAGAAGAAAAAAAATGAACACCTCTGGCTAAAACAAAAAAATAGAAGAGTCCATAGTGAATAAAACAATCATAAACAATAAAAATCACTCAAGAAAATTAATATACAAAACAATCATAGCATGCAAAAAGTAATATAGACACCACTGAAGAATTAGTTTAAAGGGATATCGTAAAGGCAAGAGAAGATTTATCTTGGTTAAGTGACAGATGAAAAATAGCAATTAAAGTTACAAGCAAATTTTCATGCAATAACTCTTACGATTAACAAACCAAGATGTTGAAAGACTTCATATGATCACATTAGCCTTTAGTATTATATGCTTCTCTTAAAAAAAGAATTATCATGATCATACTATCAGCCTACTTGGTGGCATAAACTATTACCATATTTTGGAATTTATATTACTGTTAGTTGTTTAGATATTTACATGTATATAGGTTAATAAGTTATATGGGTTAGATTGTAATTATGCCCATGGGCTGTCTTGTTTAACCTAAACCTAATCCTATGTTTAAATAGAGAAGAGAAAGAAAAGGAAAGGGAACTCTCTTGTTTTTAGACTCTCTCTTGTTCTTGGCTGTTCCGTCAGCCTTCATTGGTGATCGTTGTTGCTCTCTCCAGCACCTTATTTGACATGGCTAGCGTCTTCTTCTCCCAGAATCTTCCTTCCTCTACCGTGAGCGATAGTTTTTTATTTTTGGTTCTGCCGTGGACGACTGCTTTCTGCCAAGAGTCCTTCAGCGTCGTGTGGAGAAGAAAGAGTTCCACAATAGTTGTCGTTGCACTGCTGGGTTGCCTGCCGCTAGACGACTCTGTTGTCCCAGAGTCGTTGCCAAGGAAGAAGGAGAAGTTTTTTGTTCGGCGCAAAGAGGACGACGGCATCCCGAGTTGTTTAGTGCCGTTGCCGGGGAAGAAGGAGACGTTTTTCGAGTCATTTAGCGCCATTGCCGGGGACGAAGGAGTTTCGGCATTGTTAAAAAATTAAATTTTCCTAAGTTAGGAAAATCTAATTGAGCGCTGGCCCGCGATAGTTTAACCCAGACCGGCCGAGTTAATCAAGCAACCCGAGCTTCAGCACCAGTATACCGGAAAAAAAAAAAACTCAGGGTTGGAGTTCTAAGTTTGGACTTTGAGTTGGTGTTTTCAGCAAAGGGGGTTTCAGTTTCTTTTCAGAAAGTTTGGTACCTCAAGGCTTGCATTTCAGCAAGGTTTGCCCTTGGATTGCTGTGTCTCTACGTGGCTTGTTGTATTTCATCATGTCATCTAACAAGTTAGATGTTTTACCTATTCGTTTCACGGGTAAGAACTACTCTACATGGGCATTTCAATTTCATTTATTTGTTATGGGAAAAGTGCTATGGGGTCATATAGATGGAAGTGATCCGGCACCTCGAGAGGCTGTAGTTTTGTTAAAATGCATAACCATGGATGCTCAGGTAAACCTAGATACTTGGCTCTGTTGAGCTACACTTTGTTCTTAATTGGCGGCCCTATAGAAATGCAACTGATATGTGGAATTACCTCCACAAGATTTACAACCAAAATAACACGGCTCGGCGGTTTCAATTGGAATATGAGATAATTTCACACATGGCAGCCGATTTATTGAAGAATACTATTTTGGGTTTCTAAACCTTTGGGCCGATTATGCCGAGATTATTTATGAGAATGTTCCAATTGCTACTCTCTCTGTTGTCCAGGCCGTGCATGAGACAAGCAAGATAGATCAATTTTTTATGAAGCTCCGTTCGGAATTTGACGTTGCCCGTTCCAATCTAATGAATCATCATCCTGTACCGTCTTTGGATACTTGTTTGAGTGAGCTTCTAAGGGAGGACCAACATATTGCCACTCAGGCTGGCATAGAACATCGGGCTAATACTGATGCCCCTATTCCTATGGCATATGCCGCACAAGGAGAAATCAGGGTAGGGACATGAAGTCTGTCCAATGCTTCAATTGTAAAGAATTTGGTCATTTTGCTCGGGATTGCACTAAGAAGTTTTGTTGGTACTGCAAGCAAATAGGTCATCTCCTCACCGCTTGTACTATTCGCCCAGCAAGGAAGAAGGGCACTGCTTATCATGCCTCCACAAGTGCTTCTAGTTTTACTGTATTGCCTCCTGCCGTGTCAGTTGACATAGACATGATAGAAAACATTAAAAACTCTAAAGTCAATTCCCTCAATTTAAAATTACACAATTGACAAAATCTGCCTACAGTTAGTACCTTAATGAAAATAGTATATTCCTTCAAATACTTCCATTGTATATGAATACACCCATATTAAAATGGTAACTGAGCATATTAATGAGATATATAACGGCATAGAAATAAACCATCAATTTATGGCCAAATTGTATTTCAAGAGTAAAAAAACATATGATAGTTTAAAACTAAAAAATATAGATTGCACATTGACAAATTTTAGAAGATTAAAATACAATTCTCCCAACATAAATGACTACAGATATTGGTCATAGAACGTACACAATTGTCAGTTATACCCTTCAACAGATGTTGAAAGACTTTAGCAGAGCAAGAACAACAATTCCTATCGAAATGATATTTATAAAAGCGATACCACATTTGCATTAGCCTTTGGTATTTTACACATCTGTTCAGAAATAGCAATATCAAGATAATACTTCCAGCCTACTCACTGGCTTAGACTTGGAAGGGAAGGTCAAAAACACTGTAAAGTTCATTCCTTCAATGTAATTTTGCACAATTGACTAAATCTGCATACAGTTAGTAGCTTACTTATTACTGAACGGACTTATAAAAAGAGGTATGAGAGCATTTTAAAGGACCAAAAGAGCATTTTAAGAAAATTTCAAATGTTCTCCACTGACAAAAAAAATAAGTGTAAGCCACACTATTTTTAACTAAAACTTGACTATTTTACTACAATATTTGACTTTAATACACCAAATTTAGAAAGACTAACAAAAAGACTCCCGTGAATATAGAGAAATCTAACAATCAGGCATACTCAACCAGCTTTCCTGAACAAGAGGATGAGTTAATGAACCTAGAGTCTAATTCTATGGCCATATATAACAAGAATACCAATTATTACAGATAATGCAGATTACAAGAGGCAACAATAAGAAAGACAGAAAACAATTCACAAGAAATGCCAATAGCCAAATTCATGCGTACAAAAAACTTCAACTAGAAAATACATTTTAACAGACCATCACACTCATCAATTGCATCTCCCCCAATCCAGTTAAATCAAATAAAACTTTTGAAATGATAAAATATAGTTTGACAGACCAAATATAGTACTGCTACACTTTCAGAGTAAATAGAATAAATAGCAAATATTCAAAAAAAAACTGATTGATTCATACCCTACTGAATAAACAACGCTGTGCAACTACTCTTAGATTTAACATCCACAACATGATTTCACATCATTATCCGTTGACAGGATTAACAATGAAACTTAAAAATAAGCGACCACATCCATCCATAACAAATAGAAAAACGAGATTCACCTCTGAAGCAAAACACATACAACACGTAGTGCTTTCCAATCGACGGCTAAACTATAAGCGACCAGAATCTAAAATAAGCGACCGCGTCCATACTCTGCAAATCAACAACCAAAGCAGACATCTAAATCAAACAAACAAATAAACGTGATTCAACTCTGAAGCAAAACATAGCAGGAACGAAGTATTTTCCTAGCGACGGCTAAACCTATGAGCACCCGCGTCCATACTCTACAAATCGAAAACCTAAGCACATGCCTAAACCAAACCAACAAATAGACTAGATTCAAGTCTGTAGGAAAACACATCAGAAAAGTAGTACTTCCCAAGCGACGGCTACAACTATAAGCGACCAAATTCGAAAAACACTCAATAAGGACCAAAATACACCTAACAGGAAAAAAGTATCATGTATAATAATGAGAGATGAAAAAGAGGAATCGAAAACAAGTAGTATGTTTACCCGAAATGGCAAGCAGACATCCTCTCCAGGGATCAGCACTGGAATTGTAGGCTTCTACGAGTGGCTCCGAGTGACTTAAATTCCCTACATAACCCTATGGGCGAAGCAGGACAAGAATGCCGAATTATCAGACAAAGCAATGGGAAATGAGGCTAGGCGAGTTTGATTAAGCGTTGTTCGTACCTTGCGATGGAATGGCCACCAGACGGTGACGGAGTCACCGGAGACGGTGGAAGAGGGAAAACAGAATGAAAGAAGGGATAAAGGATGAGGCGCCGCTGGGAATGAGTGGTGACAGCGAGGAAGAGGAAGCTGACGACGGCGAGGCAAGGCTACAGGACTGGGCGTCGGCGGCGGCGTCCGAATGGGTTAGGCGAGCGGAGCGAAACGAGAAAAAAGGGTAAGTATGGAGAACGAGTGGCGAGCGGGAAAGTGCGGCGCACGCGTGGTGACCGCGAGGAGAACGCGTGGCGACCGCGAGGAGCACGCGTGGCGCACGTGTGACGCACGTGTGACGAGCGCGTGGCGGTGACATGGTTCATCCGTGTCGCATGCGTGGCACCTTTTTACAATTACTTAGTATGCATACTAATTATTACTTATATTGATTATAAATTTATCCTAATCATTAGTTATTATTATCAGTAATTATTGATCTAATATATTGATTATTAAAAAAATAAAATTAATAAATAAATTGAAATCTGTATTACCAATTTTATATTATTAATTAATATTCATTATCGTGCATCTATTATTACTTATTAGTCATTATTTATATTAATTACTAATTTATACAAACTATTTGTTATTATTATTATTTATTACGATTATTACTATAAATATCAGAAGTTATTAATTATCTTTTAGATTATGTTACTAATATTGTTTAATAATTATTATTATACGTCATACTTACAATTACTCTATAGTGATTAGTTCTATTAATTATGGATATAAAATCATTATTATTTATTATTATAACCTATTATTATAAAAAATATTCCTCCAAAATCGATTCATATAAAAAATAATTATTAATTATTTTTAAATATATATTATAATAATTTTGTGCATAATAATTATTATTACTCTGTTAGTACTCAATAACTATTAAATTAATACTTTTTAGTTATTACTTCTATTAATCAAATAAGTACAAATTTATTATATTTATTAGTTGTTATTATTTTTTACTATTATTATAAAAAAATATTACTGTAAAAAAATAATTATTTATTTATTTCCTAATAAATAATAACATAACTATTTAACTATTTATAAATAGTGTCAACAATTTCAAGCTCTAAAATAAAACTCCTCAACCATATAGCCTGTAATGATGCTACAAAACATGCTACAAACTTTGTTTCTGTGGTAAAAGTAGCAATCAAAGATTGTTTTACACTTCTCCAATAAATAACCCCTCCAACTAATAAGAAGACGTATCCCGATGTCGACTTTATCAAATCAAGGCAGCCAGCAAAATCAAAGTCTGAATATCCAATCACTGATCAGATCGTCTGTATGTAAGCTTGTAATCTTTAGTCTCCTGAAGGTATCACATGACTTTCTTTGCAGCTTTCACATGGTCCAAATCGGAATTACTTTGATATTTCCCCAACATTCCCACTGCATATGCTATGTCAGATTTTGTGCAAACCTGAGCATACATTAAACTCCCAACTGCGAAAGCAAATGGAATATTTTTCATTTGTTCCCTCTCTAACTTAAATGGTTCCAAACTTAATTTGTCACCTTTGACAATAGGTGTAACATCAGATGAGCAATTATTCATACGATATCTCTCTAGAGTTTTGTTGATATAGGTTTATTAAGACAATCCTAATGTCCCTTGGGATCTGTCTCCATCAATCTTTATGCCTATGACATAAGCAGCTTCGCTAATATCCTTCATATCAAATTTCATCGAGAGAAATCGTTTGATCTCATGAAGTAATCCTAAATCTCTTGAAACAAGTAGAATATAATCTACATATAGGACTGAGAAAATTATTTTGCTCCTATTGACCTTATGGTATATACATTGATCCATGATATTCTCCGTAAAAATAAATGAAGAAATAACATCATGAAATTTTAAATATTACTGACTAGAGGTTTGTTTTAGTCCATATATAGATTTCTTAAGTATACAAACCAAGTGATCATTCCCCTCTAAAATGAAACCTTCAGGTTGTTTCATGTAAACATATTCTTCTAGGTTTCCATTGAGGAAAACCGTTTTCACATCTATTTGACGTAACTCTATATCATAATGAGCTACTAATGTCATGATTATCCGAAATGAATCCTTCTTTGAAATAGGAGATAAAGTTTCATGATAATTAATGTCTTCATTTGAGTAAATCCTTTGGCTACAAGTCTCGCCTTATATCTTTCAATATTGCCTAAAGAGTTTCTTTTGGTTTTTAAAACACATTTACAGCCAATGGCCTTCCCCCCTTTAGGCAATTCAACAAGATCCCAGACTTGGTTTTTAGCCATTGAATCCAACTCTTCCTTCGTGGTATCATTCCATAATGTGGATCTTTGTCCACCCATGGTATGTGAAAACGTAATAGGATCATCTTCAGCACAAATATCCAAGTCAGACTCTTGAAAGTACACTTCATATTCTGAAGAGATTGTAGGTTTCTTAACTCTTGAAGATCTTCTTAACGGTACTTCAACATTTTTAGGTTGAGAATATTGAGTAACCTGATCTATAGGAGTATCCTCATGATGAGATTGTTCTTCAACTATTGGTTGTACTTGAATAATTGAATCCTGATGATTATCATGAACAAAAACCAATCTATAAGAAGTTGTAGAAGCAGGTGGAGTGTTTGTACGCTCCTCAAAAACTAAGTTTCAAGGTTGGCTACTCTCACTAATCTCATCATTCTCAAGGAACCTTGCATTATTAGATTTGACAATTTTTGTCGAACGAGATGGACAATAAAATTTGTATCCCTTTGACTTTTCCGTATAGCCAATGAAATGTCCACAAACTGTTCTAAGGTCGAACTTCAACTGGATAGCCCCATACATGTACATGCCTTAAATTAGGTTTCCAATCTTTCCATAACTCGAATGACGTTTTATGAACCGCTTTGGTTGGAACCCTATTGAGTACATAGACTGCAGTTTTGAGAACTTCACTCTACAAAGACAATGGGAGATCGGAGTTACTAATCATACTCCTCACCATGTCCATTAATGTTTGATTTATTCTTTTACCCAAACCATTATGAGACGGTAAGCTAGGCATTGTGTATTGTGACACAATACCTTAATTCTCAAGAAACCTTGCAAAAGGACCAGCCAATTGTCCTCTTCCAGCGTATCTTCCATAATATTCACCACTTTTATCTGACCTCACGATTTTGATTTGTTTGCTGAATTGTTTATCTACTTCTGCTTTATAGGCCTTAAAAACATCTAGTGCTTCACTTCTATCATGAAGCATATAGAGATGCATATATCGTGTATGGTATTCAATAAAGATAATGAAATACTACTGACCATTGAAACATGTATCATAAGGACCTGAAATATCAGTGTGTATGATTTCCAAGACATTAGAAGTCCTCCTGGCATATTTCTTGTACTTGTTGGTTTGCTTTACTTTAATGCAATCCACACATGTACCAAAATCACTAAAATCAAGAGCCTAAAGAACTCCATCATTAACTAATCTTTTAATTCTATCAATGGAGATATGACCTAATTTCCTATGCCACAACATGGAGGAATTCTCATTTATAACACTTCTCTTAATGCCAACATTAATACCATGCACAGTAGTAAAACTATAATCAAATGTAGGGTGTAAAAGAAGTTTGAACAATCCTTCTTCCAAAATGCCATTTCTAACAAAAACATGGTCTTTATACAAATTAAGAGAATTTTCAAGGAAATTAAATTTGAATCCAAGTGGTAAAAGTTTGGAAACTGAGGTAAGGTTTTTAGAAAAAGATGGAACATAAAATATCCTTTCAAGGTCAAAGACAAAGCCAAGGACAAGTCTGAAAGTTCCAACCGCCTCTATATGTGAACCCATTTTGTTTCCTGAATAGATGAAGCATTCACTTGGTGTCGGTTTTCTTTGGTTCAAGAAACCCTGCATGGTGTTGGCAACATGGATTGTAGTACCAGAATCAATCCACCAAGTGTTATAAGAAGCATGAGTCATATTAGATTCAAAACACACTAAGAAACATATTTGGGTTATCAGGGTGTTTGCTAATGCCTTCTTGGAAGTCTCAAATTGTTATTGAATAGCTTGAAGATATTCCTTAGCTTATATTCCTGGATAACTTTGTTTGAGTCAAACCCGAGTATGATAATCGGGTCCAGCCCAAAAAAATATTTTTCCTAAATTTTAATTAATTTTGATACCTATGTAATAAATGTATTTGGTGTATATTTGAATAGATTATTACTTAGTATCTTTTTTTTAATAAGTATTTCAATAATTATTGTTACAAGCTACCCTGAAGTTTTGGGTTAAACTTGTATGCATTTTTTTAATATCAGTTGATTCGTAACTTGATATTATGGTAAAGTAGTTAAATATGTGACATTGATAATGATAAAAATAATATTCAATTATTAATTATAGATTGCATATTAAGATTAAGATAAAATCAACTTGATATTATGAATATTTAATACAAAAATTAATACAATTAAACATTAATTAATAAACATATAATAGAAATATTCTACAATATTACAATTAACATACCATAATTAATATTATATCAATAATAAAACACCAAACCCATGTATTAATTTTAACCAAATTTTGATGATAAATACGTAATGTCATTATATCTCTCTGTACTTTGGTTTTTGGTCGAGACGACGCGGAGCCGGCAACGAAAACAAAAGAGTCGAAGAAATCAAAGGAAGGGGGAGAAATCGGATGGAAGGGGATGTAGCGGTCAGCGAGGAACTGTCGACGGCAACAGAGCGACGGACGGGAGGGGCACGACGTATCCCCCCCGATCCCGCGACTCGCCCGTTAACGAGCTGGCCCCTAATCCCGCGACTCACTTGTTAACAAGTCCGCGACTTGCCCGTTAACGAGCCGGCCCCCGATCCCGTGACTCACGAGCCGAATTGGTCGAACTCGGCTCGTTAACTCAAACGAGCCTCATCTGAGCCGAGCTCGAGCGGGCTCGGTACCCCTAGCGGCTGGAGAAGCAACGGAGTGGAGAGGCAATATGTATCCTCTCCGGATGGGCGGCCGAGTCCTTCTCGCTCCTGCTCGACAAAGTCCTCTCCTTGCAAACGTGTGACTTCGTATTCTACATCCACACACGATACCATCGAGGCGAGCTGGAGTGTTCCATCACTCGGTGTGGAACGACCACCATGGGAGTTATCTTCCTTTCCCAAAAAATACAACTCCAGCTTCGGGTTGGAATACCTTCCGCAAAAGCCTTCTCCAAACCCTACCAAAAAAAAACCTTACCCGCCTCCCCACCCCCCCCGATCCAGGTCTCTCCTAATCAAACTACTCGCACCCTCCCAGCCCAGGCTCTGATTAATGGAACAAGACGCCGTTGTCATCATCGTCAAGCCAGACGACTCAGATAGCAGAACCGCATAATGGTTAAGTGCTAGTTTTTCGCCACCCAAAACTCCATCCGTCAAGCGAATCATGGACCAACACTAGCTCATCTCTTTCAAATCGACAGAGACTGGAAACTGATCAACTGATCCCCCAAGCTCACAAAATTCTCGGCCGGACAGTGGGTGACTGCGGGGGGGCATTCCCACAAAGCTTTGATGCCACCACACCATTAGCAGTATCGCCAACATCTTCGAAGAACTACTTTGGATTGAGGAACAGAAGGAAAACCCTCTACACAAGGAACGATTTTTCCTCCGGCCGAGAACTCTGGTAAGTGGCCTTAAGCTGTATTTTTTCGTGCTGGACTCTAAACCCTAAACCATATCATGCCAAGCCCACTCATCACCTGAGTCACCCCAGAAACCGAACCCACTCAGTCACCTGTCCGGATTTCAAAATTTGAAACCCAAATTCAAAATTCCTGGTGCCCCCGCCCATCACCTCGGTCCTCTCACCTGAACAACCGTCTCCCACCCTTCACATCAGCCAACTCACCTCACCACGTCAGCCCCCTTGGCCGCCCCTCCCTACGCCTTCGCCAACTCAACACGTATTTCGCCCTCCCATCAGCCACCTCGACCCCGTCCGTACTAACATATATTCTTGCCTTCCTAGACTTAAACCAAACACTCCCTACCACCCTTGGTCCCCCGCCCATCACCTCGTCCCTTCACCTAACACCTGAATGCCCCTGCCTCGCC
>NW_027182053.1:20000-25000 GCF_029961685.1 Aristolochia californica | reverse complement strand
TTTGTGTTTACGAGCCAAAGTTCTAGCACACGAAAGTCGAAGTATATACTTGATTCGATACAAACTATGTTTTTTTGAAGATCCACTGTAATAATGAGAAAGATTTCTGCATATACGGCCAAATCGATCGATAATATCAGAATCGGACAAATCGGACCAAGCCGGCTTACTAACAGGATGTCCTGATACATTACAAAATTTCGCTTTAGCCAAGGAACTAATTAGAGATAAAAATTGGGACTAGGGTCTCAAATCTATTAATAGAAGTATCTATTATAAATGTATTTTCTAGCATTTGACTCCTTACCATCGAAGGGTCTATTCGTAGACTTGAGAGATAGCCCATAAAATAGAAGGAATGATTGTATAATCGGTTTATATGGATTCTGCCCGGTTGAGACCACAATTGAAAATTGCACTGCCATAAATTGACAAGGTGATATTTCCATTTCTTCATCATAAGATGAGCCCCTTTTGATGCCAGAATGAATTTTCCTTGGTATCTGACATAATGTGCAAAAGGGTCCTTAAGTAACCACAGGGTCTTCTGAAAATGATTACAAAGCACTACTAAAAAATGCTCTATTTTTCCATAGAAATATGTTCGCTCAAGAAAGGCTCCAGAGGATGTTGATCGTAAACGAGAGGCTTGTTTACCGAGAAAAACGAATATGGATTCGCATTCATATACATGAGAGTTATATAGAAACAAGAATAATCTTTGATTCTCTTTTGAGAAAAAAAAAAAAGGAATGGATTTCTTTGAACTAACGAGACTATTCGAATTACGATACTCGTGGATAAAAAATCTCAATAAATGCAAAGAGGGAGCATCTTGTATCCAGCAGTTAAGGGTTTGAACCAAGATTTCCAGATGGATAGGGTGGGGTATTAAGATATCTAACACATGATTTAAATGTGATAATTTGTCCTCGAAAAAGGGAAATATTGAATGAATAGATCGTAAATTATGAGATTTTGCTACTTCTTTTTCTTCCAGGCAAGATACTAATTGCAGGGAGAGTGGAATTTCCATAATGACTGCAAAAGCTTCTGATATGATTTGAGAATCCAAATTCTTGCTTTTCCTAACGAATCTATTTTGGTGAAAATCGTTACCCGAAATAATAAAATTAAAAGGGTTCTGTTGATGCATTCGAATAATTAAACGTTTCACAATTAGTGAACTAAATTTATTGTCATAACCTAAATTTTCCATCGATTCGTAAACAGTCGATCCATTTAAACCATGATTATAAGCAAGTACGTAGATAGACTCCTGAAAGAGAAGTGGATATAGGAAGTGTTTTTGTGGAGATCTATCCATTTCTAAATATCCTTGTAATTCCTCCATTTAATTTGAAATTATACTTGAACCAAAGGAATGGGGGATTTCTTGGGTTATCAAATGATACAATACATAGTGCGATACAGTCAAAACAAGGTATATAGTAAGAAAAAAAAAAAAAAAAAAAAACAATGGATACCCCGGAGACAAGGAGACCAATCAACAGATACTCTCTTTTTCCATCCCATTTTTTTTTTTCGTTCGAATTCCACGTTATAGTTCACAAAAGGATGACAAGAAATCATTTATTTTTGCAACCCGATCGCTCTTTTGACTTTGGAAAAAATTAGCTTTTTGTCAGTATACGGTTTCTTCTACACATTCGTCTTTACTCACTCCGTAATAGAGTTAATAATTAGGATTCATAAAAAAGGGAATGCATCATCCACTCACAGGGGAACCTTTTCCCGCATCAGGTACTAATATATATTTTTAACGTCTAATTAGATCGGGAAATTATTCAAATTCATATTAATTTCATTTTAATAAAAAAAAAGCTCGTTGCTTTTTCTTTCCCTATAATTGGAGCCATGGAGCTCTATCCATTTATTCACTTGACCCGAGGGTTAATTTTTTTAGTCCCGTTCCAAGAAAAGAAGCAAAGACAAGATTTTTTGCCCATCCGGTAAGGATGAAGTATTCGAAGTATTCTCTGAGTTCCCCATTGATACGACATGCTATTTTTTCCATTCATTCCCGTTTTGGATCAGTCGTGGTCTTACAAACTCTACCAATGGTATGGACGAATTCGTTGCTTCATCCAAATGTGTAAAAGATCATAGTCGCACTTAAAAGCCGAGTACTCTACCATTGAGTTAGCAACCCGGATAAGATTGTAGATATGATCGGAATAAAAAATAAATATAAAATAATAGAATATAATATTAATATATATAATATTAATATAAATATATATATTATATATAATATATATAAATATATATAATATAAAAAAAAAAAAAAAACTTTTATTCTTGTATCGCAGTGAATTTGGTGAACTCATCATTTAAATGAAGTAAATAAACAAACTTATGGGCCGTGGAGAAATAGATTTATTTCTCCACGATCGAATTATATTTGTTCGATACAACATTGTCAATATGAATTGCATATTGATAAAACAAAAAAATATCAAATTGATCAAACCATCAAACCTAAATAATTAAGTAAAGTACTTGTGTTGGATTGGCACTACATAGATAAGAAATGAAGTGTAAACGGGGGAATAAGTTAAGGAAGAAGTAGGAATAAATATTGAATTTATTGAATATAGATACAGATACAATAAGCGGGATTGCCCCCTTTGTTTGTTAGGGGAGTACATCCAATAACAAAAAGTACCCTATTGATGGTAATCCCGGCATTTCGTAGATCCAGTAATTTAATCACTCGAGATTTTTTTCTATCTGTCTTATATCAATTATAAATCAATTCAATATAGATAGGATTTTTTTTTCGTTCTATAGCAATGGTGAATAGAGCAAGAAAAAAAGAGATCAGTGGAGAAACAATTACATAAAGCCAGATGCTAGGCACCCCTTTTTGATTCCATTAATTGAACTTTGTTTGATTAACTCGAAGTTCTTTAAAGACCTCCGCCTTCTTTGAAATATCATGAACAGTTCCTGTAGGTTGAGCGCCCCTTTCAAGGAAATATAGAATAGCAGGAACATTTAAATAAGTTTGATTCTTTATCGGATCGTAAAAACCGACTTTACGAAGATCTCTTCCCTCTCTTCGGGATCGAACATCAATTGCAACGATTCGATAGATGACTCATTGGGATAGATGTATATGAAGAATCCCCCCCCCCCCCTAGAAACGTATAGGAGGTTTTCTCCTCATACGGCTCAAGAAAGAATGATTCGAATTTATGTATATAGTGGCAAATGTATCCAAAAAATTTTGAATTAGACTCTAACTAAAAATTGGAGTCGTTTTTTGTTCTTCTCTCCTGAGAAGAAAAATACCATTCGTACTCATAACTCAAGTTAGGTAATTATCAAAGGCCTAGAGAGGAAATCCTTAAACATTTATTGAGCCGTCTCTAACCCATTTTTTTTTATTTGTCTCACCTAGAATCTATTTCCACATTCTAATCTAGTTCGAGTTGTTGAAACAGTTGAAAAATGGAGTTTACTTGTTCCGGTATCCGTTATCCTTGCTTTGAATCATTGGGTTTAGACATTACTTCGGCGATTCTTAATCGTTTCAAAATGGCAGCAACATACCTTTTATTATTTCTTTCTATTGAAAGAATCGTACGAATGATTGATTCCCCTACGATACAATTTTGGTCAAATATTTTTACCAATTCCGAACTATTTAACTTTTTGGTTTGAACCCCTTTCAAATTTGACCCTTTCGATTTCTATATCGAAGATATACTTACGTTACGAAGTTTTTCCAACCTATTGATTGGTACTAACCCTAGACTCTTCCCCTGATAAATGAATCAATACTTTATACTCGAGCTCCATCATGTACTATTTACAACCAATAAAATTGGTTTCCTAGTGTAACAGAACAAACTATGTCGAGCCAAGAGCATCTTCACAGATATATAAAATGGTGGATTCCTGCATCCACAACCGACCATGTCCTTCAAGTCGCACGTTGCTTTCTACCACATCGTTTCAAACGAAGTTTTACCATAACATTCCTCTAATTTTGAACCGGTATGCCCGGTATGGAATTGATTCAATATGGAATCATGAATAATCATTGGCTTAATTGCTACCCAGCAGTCCACACCTTCCTTATATTTCCTTATATATAATATATATATATATGCTTATATATATGATATATGCTTATATATATGCTTATATATATATATGGAAATGGAAGGATAGGTATTTTTTTTTATTTTATCTGGAGAAGTCTCAGCAAGGATTTAACATGATCCTATATCATATGAATGAGACTTTCATTTTTCTTTCCATACTTTCTATAAAAAGTAAATAGATATATTCTATTTATATTTTTTTTTATACATTATACACGTGTCATTGACACTCGATTGCGAGTGTAAGAATGTGAATCGATACGCTTGTGAGAAAGTCAATCAATAAGGAGTATATAGTTCATAAAACAATGATTCGAAATCTGAAAGAAACAAAAAAAAAAATGGAATCACATTGTATCCAATATCCCACTTACTTTTATTAGGGGATTAGGGAAGATGGCTAAAAGTACCTCATCTTTTCTATGAGAGAATCGGGCTGGGACGGAAGGATTCGAACCTCCGAATAACGGGACCAAAACCCGGTGCCTTACCGCTTGGCCACGCCCCATTTAGATTTATATTGGACACAAATAAACACTAACATAGGTATTGGCTGTTCGTCAATTTCAGCCTAAATCCAATATCTATAGAATGGGCGTTGCTAAGATTCGTCATGTGTAGAATGTGTAGATGTAGAATCGAAATGAATTCATTGATCATTACATATAATTCAATTAAGATATTGTATGAAAGTATGATTCCTTCTACTCTGATTTAAGAATTGAATCAGATTTAAGAATTGAAGGATTTTTGATTGGGGGAGTTCCAAGAAAAAGGAAGATTTTTGGCAAACCTTCTCTTCTTTCTTTATTTTTCCCTTATATCACGATAAAAATGAAATTATCTCTAAAAACGAAATGTTTG
>NW_027182053.1:0-15000 GCF_029961685.1 Aristolochia californica | reverse complement strand
ATCCTCTGTTTTCGATTATCTAATAAATCACTTAATGAAAGTAGATTACCTTCTCATTTATTTCACAACTAAACTTCCATGATCTCTTCCCGAACCAAACATGAATCTTTCGATTCATTTGGCTCTCACGCTCAGTTATTTAGGGGGCACCCCCATATCTTTTAATTGATGAGCTTACCCTCTCTGCTCTGTTCGTATTCCATTCCAAGACATCGAAACTAATACAAAACCAGAATATTAGGAGGGCTCTTCCGACTCGACCAGACAAAAAATCTGTAATTGCCAGCAAAGTTGTTTCTTTTTTAGTTATTTTAAATTTTTTATTAATTTTTTATTTTTTTTTTTTTCGTCAAATCCAAAAAATTGATCTTCTTTTATATTTTATACATAGGTCGTCAATTCGGTATTGGATAAAAAGTGCGAGAAACCCGTTTTCCAGTAAACGGTTCAAATTTTTTTATCGATATGAGTGTTCTATATCAGATAAATTGCCAACTATTATATTAATATAAATTTTTAAACTATCTCCTTATCTCCTACTAGCATAGTGGTAGAAAGAGTACCTTCTTGTGCCTCGACTTCAAAGGGTTTACCTTTAACCATGTTAATGGGCCCACATTCATTATTGGCTAATAGAGAATCAAAGGTTTACCAATGAATCACGAAATGCTATGGTTCTTACATATGATTTCTTAATTTATTCAGAAGTAATTCGTCGAGATCGTGCACCTTTCTTTCTTATTTAATTAAATAAAAAAAAAAAAAAAAATGCAGCTGGTTGGATCCAGCCTATTCTTGAAATAAACAACTCGCACACACTCCCTTTCCAAAAAAGATCAATACACCAAGCACTACACTTAGATTTATTGGATTTGTTGCTAAAATATTGGTATTAAACCCTAAACTCCCGGCGGATGGCCAATGACCCAAGTAAACGAAAGAATCGGTTACATTTTTCATATGATCTCCTCTTGTAGATAGGACTAAGAAAATCGAACAGAGTTCTTTTTGTATCACCTGATCCCCTCTGTTTTGTTTGATTGATCTCTTTTTTTTTTTCTTAATTTCCTTATTTAAAATAAAAATAAAGAAATTGAATCTATTCTAATTTTTTTTTATTATTTATTATATTTATATTATGGATTATAGAAGTTCTCAATAAGACACTTATTAGCCCTAGACCCCAGGCCTCATGTTTGCTCCATCCTAATCTAATAAAATAAAAGTCAAACTAATAAAAAAAAAAGGGGGGGGGGTTCCCCTTCCATTAAAGGCGGGAAGGAAGAAAGCGAGTGGATTCGCTAATTCCTCATCCTCAAATTAGTCCTTCCCCGGGGTATTGTTTCAACGAACAAGTGATTAGACCAACAAGTGATTAGATGATAGGGGTGAAGTGTTGATCTAATTCTAAGAAGCAAGAGACGGGTACACAGCAAAAAAATAAAATAAGAAAATTAGGACGTATTTTTCATATTTATGGGATTAAACAAAAGGATTCGCAAATAAAAGCGCTAATGCCACGACTAGCCCATAAATTGTTAAAGCTTCCATGAAAGCCAGACTAAGCAATAAAGTACCTCGTATTTTACCCTCTGCTTCTGGTTGTCTCGCGATACCTTCTACGGCTTGGCCCGCAGCAGTACCTTGGCCAACCCCAGGTCCAATAGAAGCAAGCCCTACGGCCAACCCAGCAGCAATAACAGAAGCGGCAGAAATCAGTGGATTCATGGTAAGCTCCTCACACCAAAATAAAGAAATGGTTAATGATACAATCAACCAATGAATTATTACTTATTATTTCATCATTAAGACCCATCCGCCCGAAGTAACTAAGAACTCAAAAGTGAATTGAGGTAATGATATCCCTGAATCAGCAGAACGACTTCAATATCTCCTTTATAATTTCTACCGTGTAGTCTTTGTAAATCCAAAAGGTTCTAGTTATTCCATTTCTTTGGTCTAAGCCACTCTTTTTATTCTTGGCACGTTCTGTTCTCCTCTATATGCTTGACTTCATCTGTTTATTGTTTATTCATTCAATCCCCAGTCACAGATAAAATAAAACGGAAGAACTCCTATTGAATTCAAATTCAGTAGTAGGAAAGAATAAATATATATATATTATATATAATATATATATAATATAAATAATAATAATATATTATATACAAAATATAAAATAATATTATAATATAAAATAAAAAATAATAATAATATAATAAATAAAAAATAGAATAGAATATATATTTCTATTATTTTATTTGTATGTATAGTCCATATATGGATAATTAATGAATATCTAATATCACATATACATGTGTTTCTTGCATAACGTAAACCATTCTTTATGCTGTTGAATCGGATTCTAGTCGAAGAATAGAATCATGCTTCGAAACATACACAGGAATTGGCTTATAGCCATTACACTACACATATATCCATACCTAGCTCAGCACGACCCCCTAATCGACTTTTTTATGAATCTTATTTGCTTGTAAACTCTTCTCTTCCTTTTACTTATCATTATCGCGACCCCTGCATGAATATAAATGGATGGGATCGTCAGCCCGAATCATTACGTATAAAGATTTGATTGCAATTAATGACAACTTTGATCAATCGTTGAATCAAATTGAATCAAATCAAATAAGAATGGAATTATTCTTTCTATAGAACATACTCTTTTTGTTTTAGGCGCATGTCGGAGACAGATAAGATAACAATTCTTAGTCAAATTATGAAAAAAAAAATAGAGTAATTGACTGAACAAATATGATCATATCATAGAATATTGATTAGAGAGACATAACATAAATGGACCATAAAGTCAATCTTAGGAAAAAGATCTTTTAGATCTCTTTCCTTTTTTTTTTTACAATTCCCAAATATCGTACATCTTTTTTGTTCCTACTCTAGACCATACATGTCTCGTTTGGATATATTGTGTTCCCCCAGTAGATTATCTTGAGACACTCGAGAGTTGGGATAAGCTTTTTTTTTTCGAAAGCTAGTCAATGATGACCCTCCATGGATTCACCTATATAAGCCGCGGCTAAGGTTGCAAAAATAAGAGCTTGAATCCCGCTTGTGAATAATCCAAGGAACATGACAGGTATAGGAACTACTGAAGGTACTAAAGAAACAAGAACAACAACTACTAATTCATCAGCCAATATATTCCCGAAAAGTCGAAAACTAAGTGATAAAGGTTTTGTGAAATCTTCTAGGATGTTAATTGGTAAAAGTATTGGAGTTGGTTGAATGTATTTACCGAAATAACCCAACCCTTTTTTGGTAAGACCTGCATAGAAATATGCCACTGATGTGGGTAAAGCTAAAGCAACAGTAGTATTTATATCATTCGTAGGTGCTGCTAACTCTCCATGAGGTAACTGTATGATTTTCCAAGGTAAAAGAGCACCCGACCAGTTAGAAACAAAAATAAATAGAAACATAGTTCCAATAAAAGGAACCCAGGGGCCATAATCTTCTCCAATCTGAGTTTTGCTCAGGTCTCGAATGAATTCAAGGACATATTCGAAAAAATTCTGACCGTCGGTTGGAACGGTTTGTGGATTCCGAACAGCTATAGCGGCTGAACCTAATAAGATAGCAATTACGACCCAAGAAGTAATAAGTACTTGGGCGTGGACTTGGAAACCCCCTATTTGCCAATATAAATGTTGGCCCACTTCCACACCAGATATATCGTATATATCCCTTAGTGTGCTTATGGAACATAGTATAAAATTCATATTACCCTCTGACAGAAATAGAACTAAAAAAGGAATTTTAATTATTTTGATTCAACCATCTCTTTCTCGACTCGCCCACTTTGACTTTAATCGCATATTTCAGGTGCCAAGGAATCACAGAATATCCCCATCCATTTTTATCTCTTTTTTGAGATTCAGGAATGGTAACCGATTCAATCAATCTATAGAGTTCAAAAAGTTATTGACTTATCTTAATCTTATTATTAATCAATGATTTCTTATATAGCTAGAACGACCCTCACAAATTGCGGATACTAATTTGTTAAGAATCAATCGGATTGAAGCTATAGCGTCATCGTTGGCTGGAATCGAAATATCTGCGAGATCCGGGTCACAATTTGTATCGATTAAACAAATCGTCGGAATACCCAAAGTGAGACATTCTCGAAGAGCCGTATATTCTTCTTGCTGATCAACGATGATTACAATCTCGGGTAACTCCGTCATATATTTGATCCCACCCAGATATGTTTGCAAGTGAGATAATTGTCTCTTCAACATTGCTGCGTCTCTTTTCGGGAGACGTTTGAGTTTCCCCGCCTCCGCTCTCAAGTCCCTGAATTTATGAAGTCTCGTTTCTGTAGTAGACCAATTTGTTAACATACCCCCGAGCCATTTTTTATTAACATAATGACACCGAACCCTTATTGCAGCTGCTGCTACTGAATCCGCAGCTTGACTTTTGGTACCAACTATTAAAAAGTGCTTTCCCCTACTTGCTGCATCAAAAACTAAATCACAAGCTGCTGACAAAAAACGAGCCGTTCTAGTAAGATTTGTAATATGAATACCTTTACGCTTTGCGGAGATGTAAGGTGACATTCTAGGATTCCATTTCCTAGTACCATGACCAAAATGCACTCCCGCTTCCATCATCTCTTCTAAATTGATGTTCCAGTATCTTCTTGTCATTTCACCCCACACTTTCCCTTTTTTTTTGTTAAGAAACAAGGTACCTTGAAATAAATAATTGTTCCGACGGAACCTTCTGCCAGGGATTGGCCGTTGATACACGGTCCAAGTCATTAATTACTTTCTATTCGTTATTATCTTTATTAACATTAACAAATCAAATGACTGGACCATACATACCATATATATATAGATATATAGTTCAAAGTTAAAAGAAAAGAATGAATATGCTCTTATTAGGAATCATTAAATCCTGTAAATGATTGTTCTGCTGTATCATGGAAAGTCTTTTGTATGCAAAAACCCAATAATTCTCTGTGGTGGAAAAAAATATCTCTTATTTTCCCCTCGAATAGATTCTTCTTTTTTATTTCCAAAGGAATGTTGTTGTGTTGCCTAGAACGATGCACTAATCCTTTAAATGCGGTACCAACAGGTATCATACCCCCCAGAACAACATTCTCTTTCAGGCCTTTCAACCAATCAATACGACCTCGTAGAGCGGCTTTTGCCAAAACTCGGGCGGTTTCTTGAAAACTCGCTTCAGATATGAAACTTTGAGTATTCAGAGATGCCTTCGTTATTCCCAATAAAATGGCTCGGTAACAGATTGCTTCTTCTAAAGCGCGCCCTGTGCGTTCCGCTCGCAACAATCCGATTAGTTCTCCGGGTGAAAAAACATTAGACATTCCATCTTCTGAAACTAACACTTTTGATGTTATTTGACGTACAATAATCTCTATATGCCTATTATGGATCTGCACCCCCTGGGATCGATAAACCTTTTGGATCTTATTAACCAAAGAAATACGACTTTGCGCTATGGTTAGCTCAGCTCCAATTAAAAATCCCCAAGGATTTCCAAGAATTTTTGTTATATGTGCGTTCCAACCTTCAACCCTCTTCTCCAAGTTCATCGATATTGAATGAATTGAACGCACTTCTAACACCTGTTCCACTTTTGGAAGACCCTGCGTTATATCACCCGATCTCGATTTTTCATATATAAATGTAACTAATGTATCTCCTTCATAAAGAATTTCTCCATAATGGCCATGAACGGTTGCTCCCGGAGTGGCCAAATGAGGCTTAGCCGATCTTATTACTAAGGAGTCAACATGAACAATTATAACTTGACCAGATTTTATGCGCGGTCCATATTTTGATATACATACATTTTCACAAATAAACTGCCCAAGGCTAATTGTTGTGGATGTCTTCTCACAATAATTGTGATGGAGAAAGCACCAATTTAAATCGAATGGATTCAAAATGATGTTACTACATGGATCGCGATTGTAAATTCCCCCATTTTCATCTATTAAATAATATTGAATAGCTCTGAAAGGCTGTTTTAAATTCTCAAGTCGCAAATATTTATTTAAGAAGATCTGATTATAAGTTATTAAGCAGTAAGATGAATAAAAATTCGCAATTTTAGATACAGTACCCAGGGGACCTAACAAATTGCTAATAGCAATCGTGGAATCTTCTTTAATTGATTTTTTTCTCACACTGAGAGATTTGGAACCATTGAATGGACCAATTCGAGAACAATTAGATGATGACAAAATTAGAAAAGATTGGCATTGCTTATTTTTATTCAGCAACATATGAATAGTCCCTTGATGTTGGGTAAGTGATTGAATCTTCGCCTTGGGGTAAAAAGGATTAATATTGGTGCGATCTGATCCATTATCGAGATTCAATCCCGAACCTCCCCTATCATTCCTTTTTTCGGTATACGAAATAGGGGACTTAACTAAGTCAATTCTTATGAAATTTCGAATCAGATCATTTGTCCTTACTTCAACAAGGGAAGCATGGACTTCTTCTATAGAACCATTTCGTCCTTGGTCCCAATTCAATACTAAACAAGTTCGAACTAATTGAATATTTGTGTGAGAGATTCCTCGAATGGGTTTGCCGTTTCCATAAAGGATATAATTGACAACTCGGAGTTGCACATTATCTCTTTCCTGCAACGGATCCTGGGGGAAAAGCGTTGCTAAATTTATGCCATCGGCTATTTCATATGTGACTACAGGCCGAACCGAAACAAAATACTTTTTCTTGATGGGTGTAATCCGTTGGACATAGATCCAATTTTTCAATTTTTTTGAGTCCTTAGAATTTTTTTCTCCCGTTTCTGGTGGTACCAAGATGCCGCTATGCCGAGAGATTTTATCTGTTTCTCCGGGAAAATGGATATCTCCTGAAAATATTTTCAGTTCAATCTTTTTCTTTTTCCTCTCCACTCGGACCAATCCACCTACTCGGCTTCTTGTATTTAAAGCTATTCGTGTACCTACTCCAATGAGACTATTGTTCCGTACCATTATGGACGAAGATCCGGGTAAAATATGCACTTCTTCGGGAATGAAAAAAAAGCGATCTACTTTCATTTGGTATTTCGGCCTAAATTCTTTTGCTCCTCGATATTCAATCAAATCTTCTTTTTTTAGGATGAAATCCACCTCTATGGTACCATATTTAGTAATTCCTGAATTGCTTCTTCTGTATTGGGGATCGTCGAAATAAGCAAGAATACTATTTTTACGTAAAATACCAGTTATGAGTATTTCAATCGAGATACCAGAACAGGACATTAGTTCTTTCTCTCGTTCTTGATCATATTGGAATGGGAGTATGAATCTATTTCTTCGCCTCTTCCCCAATAAATCAGAATTCTCGTAGAGAATGGCAGGGTATATGAAATTCCAATGACCATTGGATATGATTCGATCTGGTCTTGAATAATCAAAACCCCTATCTACTTTTTTACCGAAAGGACCCGAACTAAACAATTTGTGTCTCACTCGATCATTAGTCACTGAGAGGCCAGAAATATATCTCTGTTCGACAGGAAGAGAATGAACATTCATTTGATCTTGATCCCTGTGGGGGGAAAAAGGCACTATATTAGATCTGCACGGATCCCCCGATAATATCCATAAATGGCTTGTTTTTGGTAAGAGATGAACATTACCATATGTATATTCAGGTGCATGGTACACGTCGGTACTCCAGTGGATTTCTCCCTCTGAATCAGAATAAATATGTTTTCGAACTCTTTCTTTAAAATTCAAAGTGGATGTTCCAGCGCGAATCTCGGCGATCACTTGTTCTGATTCCACATATTGACCATTTTGAACTAAAAGAAAACTTTTTGGTGGAATATTCACACTATGAATAATGCCTTGACTCTCAATAGTGACATACAGGTCTATATAACATAGAAAAGCAGGATGCCCATGACGTGTACGTGTTGGATGAACCAAATCCTCATTTAATTTAATTTTTCCATTAAAAGGAGCTCGTACCTGTTCTGCAGTACCACCTGTGAATACTCCACCAGTATGAAAAGTTCTTAATGTTAGTTGAGTCCCGGGTTCACCAATTGATTGACCCGCAATGATACCCACTGCTTCCCCTAATTCAACCAGGTCACCATGAGTGGGACTTCGACCATAACATAATCGACAGATCCAAGATGTACTACGGCAAGTGAAGGGAGTTCGAATATATATTGGTTGTGCCTGAAAAGTTATGAAGCGATTGACAAGTCCAATCCCGATATCTTGATTTCGAGCGGCGATACACCGTAGACCCATATATATATCGTCTGCTAATACACGACCAATTAATGTTTGGATCATAATTTTTTCCGTCATCCCATTTCGGGGACTCACGGAAATACCTCGGATAGTGCCACAATCCGTTCTACGTACAACAATGTGTTGAACTACTTCAACAAGTCTACGCGTGAGGTATCCAGCATCTGATGTTCGTACAGCAGTATCCACAACTCCTTTGCGGGCCCCATAGCAGGAAATGATATATTCCGTTAAAGAAAGTCCTTCGCGTAAATTGCTTTGAATGGGTAAATCAATCATTTGTCCTTGGGGATCCGACATTAATCCCCTCATACCTACTAATTGGTGTACCTGAGATGCATTTCCTCTAGCTCCCGAAAAGGACATTATATGGACTGGATTAGAAGGATCAGTCATCCTAAAATTAAGATGCATTTCCTGTCTCAAATATTCACTTGTAGCATACCATATCTCAATGGATTGACGTAATTTTTCTACCGCGTGTACATTCCCATAATGATGGTGCTTTTCTAAAATAAAACTTTGTTGTTCAGCATCTTGGACTAGCCATCCTTTAGAAGGTATTGTTAAAAGATCATCAATTCCTAATGAAATGGATGTAGCGGTGGCTTGCCGGAAACCCAGAGTCTTTACTTGATCCAGTATATGTGATGTATATGCCATCCCGAAGTGATCTATTAATCTGCTAATAAGTCGTTTCATGACAGTTCCATCTATCACTTTATTGTGAAAGACCAGATCGGGCCGTTCCGCCATAAGTACCTCCGTATTCCGCTGAGTGGGATTCGCCAATGGGGTTGAGTCAGTGATTCGAAGACTTCCTTTCCTCGATCTTGATTCACGTAGAAATTAAGGAATTAGGATACCGGTTGAACCAGGGAGGCTCGCCCGGATATCACATAATTACTTAGCTTAGGCACCGTATGAGTAGGCCCGGCAAAACCCTTGTATGGCTTCTTCTATTTCTCTATAAAAAGAAATATGACCAACTGTGGTTCGAATGTATATACAAAGGATTTCTTTTTTGACACTTTTCACTATTAAATAGTGTCCATAAATCTCATGATAGGTTCCCGAGGATTCATATTGAACTTCTCTAGGAAGTTCTCTTGAGGCAATGACACGTTGATCTAGTCGCCACCGGAGCCACAAAGGGCTATCTAAATTGATTCGTTTCTGACGATAAGCTCCAAGTGCATCATAGGAACTACAAAAATAAGGTTCTTTCCCTTTCGTATACTTATAGTTATTATCGCCAACTATTTTATTTTTATAGTGTCCGCGATTCCATGGATTATACCTATTTGCACAAATACCTCGACGATTCCCGATTGTTAATATATAGAGTCCCATAAGCATATCTTGCGTTGGTATGGAAATGGGATCCCCAATAGCTGGAGACAAGAGATTCATATGAGAAAACATAAGTAAATGAGCCTCCGCTTGAGCTTCCAAAGATAAAGGTACATGAACAGCCATTTGATCCCCATCAAAGTCTGCATTGAATCCCTTACGAACTAATGGATGTAAACAAATAGCACGTCCTTCCACTAAAATAGGCTGGAACGCCTGTATGCCTAATCTATGCAGGGTGGGTGCTCTATTCAGCAATACGGGATGCCCCTGCATAACTTCTTGAAGTATTTCCCATACAATTGGTTCTTTTTCCCTAATTTTACTTTTAGCAATCCCTATGTTGGAAGCAAGATGTTGTCTGATTAAACCACGAATTAAAAATGTCTGGAAAAGCTCTATTGCTATTTCTCGAGGCAATCCACACCGATGTAATGAAAGCGAAGGGCCACAACAATGACGGAACGACCCGAATAATCGACTCGTTTACCAAGTAAAGTCTCGCGAAATCTCCCCTCTTTGCCTTCAATTACATCTGAAAACGATTTGTAAACTTTATTATGACCGTCCCTCATGGGTTGTCCGCGGATCCCATTATCAAGAAGTGTATCCACGGCTTCTTGTACCAATTTCTCCTGACACATTACTAATTCCCCTGGTGTGGATCTACTTGTTGTTAATGGATCAGTAAGAGTATTGTTCCGATAGATAACTCTTCGATAGAGTTCATTAATATCCGAGCTCATTAGTTTACCCCCCATCTATCTGAATAATGGGTCTCAACTCGGGAGGAAGAACTGGTAATAAGCACAAAACCATCCACTCTGGTTCCACGGTTTGTTCGGATAAAATGCTTAGCTAATTCTATGCGTCTAACCAAAAAATCCTTTCTTCTTCCAATTTTCTATCTTCCCATTCATTCCCGGTGGAACCCTCTTCCCCTAATTCCTTCCATTCTGCCAATGAATGATCTGTAATAATTCGGCAAATCCAGATCGGCTAATTGTTCTCTGATAGCACTCGCTCCAGTAGAGATTTCTCGATTTCGAAATGTATCGAAGCCTTGGGTAGTAAAAAAAAGTGGGATGCTGTATTTCCAGGATTGGATTTCATATTCGAATGAACCTCGTAATCGTAAGAAAGTGGGTTTTTAGCAACGGGCCTAGCAAAAGAAAAATTGGGATAGGTTCCTATGAATTCCCCCCTTAAAAATCGGACGTGAAGGTTTCCTCTCATCCGGCTCAAGTAGTTACATCAAATAAAGAAAGGGGTTCTTTTTTTCCAATTCCCATTTTGTTCTAGAAAGCCCATAAAGATTTACTCCTTACTCAAGTTCACAGCGAGGACCAACCAATATCTCATTATTCATTCTTACTTTTACTTTATGAATTAGTTATTCAATTCAATTACGACAGAAAGGAAATGAGAAATTTTGAGTAGTCTACTTCCCTTCGAATGAGAAATTCCTTTTATTTTAATAATTCAAATAAAAATTCGAATATCTTCGAACTCACTCATCTCATAAGGGATTTACTTGTCTATGCATCGTTTCATTCGATCTTTTAGGTCCCTACTTCACCTCGATGGTTATGCTATGATATCCTTTGAAGCATATATGCGATGGATAAACTCCTGTAACCATGCCATATTTGTTTACTTGAATGGAATCTCTTTCGAAACAAATGGAATGGCTAATTCCACGAAAGAAGTTTTTTTTTTCACGAGGTATAACTAGCAATTCCGATTTATCTATTATGGAATCGACCATGGATCAATTCCACCTTTTCTATTTGGAAGTATTTAATACACCCATAATTCTGAGCTTCATGTTCCTCCTCCAAAGAGACATGTCAGAGTCGGGGGCATCCCAATCGGATTGAATGGGGTGACAGTTTCTCATTCCGAATCTGTAAAATCAAGATTTCGATCAAATCACACATCGCAGTATACTAGGCCTTCTAATTCCTTAAGGGGTTTATCTAAAAAATTCGCGATATAACTGGGAAGACGTTTCAAATACCACACATGAGTCACTGGGGCATGCCAGTTTGGATGTATCCCATTTGATATCTTCGTACCTGAGAATCAACAAATTCGACTCCGCATTGTTCACAAAATTTTGGGTCTTCTTTTTCATCTCCGATCACTCGATAATTTCCACAAGCACAAATTCCACTTTTAATAGGTCCAAAGATTCTTTCACAAAACAATCCATCTTTTTCCGGTTTATTGGTTTTGTAATGAAAAGTATAGGGTTTTGTCACCTCTCCAACTATTTCTCCATTAGGTAGGATTTTGGTGGCCCACGTACTTATTTGTTGGGGAGAAACCGATCCAATTCGAAGTTGTTGATGTTTATACCGATCGATCATAGAAGAAAAATTCGGATTCATTCCGATCAAGCTTCCTTCTATGAATCTGGAAGTTCTTCTCAGATACAAGGAAATGATTCAGTTCCAGAGCCAAAGACCGTAGTTCTCGAACGAGTAATCGAAAAGATTCGGGAGCATCCTCCGGGTTAGGTATTGTTCCTCCAATAATCATAGTACCAAGTACTTCCTGGCGAGCTCTAATATGATCGGATTTATAAGTAAGCATCTCTTGTAAATATGCGCAACACCAAATCCCTCTAGAGCCCAAACTTCCATTTCTCCTACTCGTTGTCCCCCCTTGCTTGGCCCTCCCTCTAAGGGGTTGTTGTGTAACAAGTGCATAATGTCCACTGGAGCGCCCATGGATTTTATCATCAACTTGATGAATTAATTTCAGGATATAGGGTTTTCCTATTATAACAGGTTGTTCAAAAGGATCTCCTGTTCTTCCATCAAATATTCTGCTTTTTCCTGGATACTCGGGTTCAAAGACCCATGGATTTGCTGTTTGCTTTCTGGCTTCATATAATTCAGAAAACACTAATTTTCTCGAAGCTTCTTGCTCATATCTTTCATCAAAGGGTGCTATTCTATAATGTCTGTCCAGCAAGTTCCCCGCTAACCCGAGAGAGCATTCAAATATCTGTCCCACATTCATTCGCGAAGGTACTCCTAATGGGTTGAAGACCATATCCACTGGTGTTCCATCTTGCAAATAAGGCATATCTTGTCTAGGCAAAATTTTCGAAATGATACCTTATTCCCATGCCTTCCAGCTACTTTATCACCTACTTTGATTTCACGTTTCTGTGAAATATATACACGAATAATTTCTGGATTATAACTGGACTTTTTTTTTTTCTGGATCCATCTCACATCAATAACCCGGCCCCTTCCCCCTATAGGTAATTTTAGACAAGTTTCCTTTGCAGTGGATACCTGAATGCCAAGTATGGCTCGTAATAATCTATCTTCTGGAGCATACGATGATTCTTTCGCCGCCTGAGGCGTTAATTTACCTACTAAAATATCACCTGTTTCTACCCAAGATCCCAGCATCACAATTCCGTTTCTGTCTAAATTGCGGAGTAAATGAGCTTCCAAATGGGGTATTTCCCTAGTGATTCTTTCAGGACCTTGGCTTGTCACATGAGTCTGAATTTCATATTTCCGGATGTGAAAAGAAGTATAAATATCGGCATATACCAAACGCTCACTAATGAGTACCGCGTCTTCAAAATTGTAGCCTTCCCATGGCATATAAGCTACTAATACATTTTTTCCCAAAGCGAGTTCACCGCCAACAGTAGCCGCACCACCCGCTAAAATTTGTCCCTTTTTAATGCATTTACCCCGCGTAGCCTGAGGTTTTTGATGCATACAAGTGTTTTTGTTGGAACGTTGATACATAACTAATGGAATGCTTATAGTGTCTCCATTACCTGATAAAATGATCTTGTCAGTATCGGTATAAATAATCTTTCCCTCGCATTCGGCTATAGCAGAAACCCCCGAATCTAGAGCCGCTTGGCGTTCCAACCCAGTTCCAACAATACACTTCTCGGACCGAGAAAGCGGAACTGCTTGGCGCTGCATATTAGAACTCATTAAAGCCCGATTCGCATCATTATGCTCAATAAAAGGAATGAGGGAAGCTCCAATAGAAAAATATTGGAAGGGAAAAATGCTTCGAAGATGAATCTGTTCCCATGCAATAGTCAGGAATTCTTGACGGTATCGAACTGGAACAACCTGTTCTTCTTGAATATCCTGGTTCAAGGCCAAAGAATTTCCTGTCGCTACCATATAGTATTCATCTATACTTGGTGCTAAATAAACCACCAGTACCTCTTTAGATCTCTCAGATATCTCATAAAATGGACTCTCTATAGACCCCCAATAACCAATCCTCGCATGAATAGCTAAGGACCCAATAAGTCCAACATTGATCCCTTCGGACGTGTCAATTGGACAAATACGTCCATAATGACTAGGGTGGATATCCCGTATCCGAAAACTAGCAGTTCGACCAGTTAATCCTCCAGGACCCAAATAACTCAATTTTCGCCCATGAACTATTTGTGTCAATGGATTCGTTCGATCCAAAACTTGAGATAAAGGGTGTAATCCAAAAAAGGATTCATAAGTAGTTGTTAATGGAGTTGAAGTTACCAAATTCTGAGGAGTCGGTATTAATTTATACCTGATTGCTCCACATATAGTTCCTCGAACCACATTTTCTAAACGAACCAGAGCCAAACCCAATTGATCCTGTAACAGATCTGCTACAGAACGAATACGTTTATTTTTCAAGTGATTCATATCGTCAAGTGTGCCCATTCCAAATTTCATTCCGATCAAATGATCCGCAGCAGCCAATATATCTCGTGGTAACAAAAATGTATTGTTCTGAGGTATATCAAGATTCAGTCTCCGGTTCATGTTTCGTCGACCAATCCTTCCTAATTCACATCTTTGTTGAAAAAATGTCTTTTGTAATTCCTTACATAAGGACTCCGAAAATACTGGATCCCCACCTACACACGCAAATTGTTGATAAAACTCCAAAATGGCATTTTCCCTTGACCCGATCTTTTTTTTTTCCTTTTCATTCAGGAAAGACAAGAAAATTTCAGGGTAGCAAGCATTATCCAGAATTTCTCTTAGATTCGACCCCATAGCTGATAGTAGAACTAGAATAGATATTTTTTGTTTCCTACTCACGCGGGCCCATATTCTTGCTTTTCTATCAATCTCTAATTCTGACCTTCCTCCCCAATCTGATATTATTGTGCCGGTATAGACAGCAATTCCGTTATGGTCCAATTCTGAACGGTAATAAATACCGGGGCTTTGCAATATTTGATTGATCACAATCCTGTATATTCCATTTACTATAGAGGTTCCCAGGGAATTCATTAGAGGAATATTTCCAATAAATACGGTTTGCTCTTGCATATCTCTACCGGG